>NW_027464605.1:4678587-4962103 GCF_043290135.1 Rhipicephalus microplus
GGTGCCTCCATTTCAGGACATTGTCACAAAAACGTATTTAATGCCATCTATAATTTTATTCAAGCAACTAAACGTATTCCAACATAATATCTACATGAATACTCATATATGCTGGGAAAATACTTGTGATGTATTTGTTAACGTGAATAAACATAGGAAATACATTCGAATTTGATCAGCTAAGGTAAACTAAGCTATCTGGTCAGCTCACGAATTCAAATTCTCGTTAAAGTATTAGCAGCGATTTCTTTTTATTTCTGCATTTTTTCTGCTTCTGTCTGTTAATCCTGGTGTTATTCTTCTTGGTTTTTTTGTCTTCAACATTTTAGTATTATGCTGGCAAGCAATAGTGTAGTAATCATCCATAGACTACAAAAATCTTTCTTGGCCAATAACCTAGAGTGCGCATGTGCCAGAGTCAACAGGCCACAATCTAACAAACAAAAACGACCACGTGATGATGAGCGGCATCAGTGGAAGGCTTCGAAAATTTAGACAACCTGGGGTTCTTTAACGCGCACTTTAACGAGCACACGGGCCTCTCGACTTTTGCCTTCGTCAAAATGCGGCCACTGGTCGATTCCCGCTACTTTTGTGTCAGCACTCACCATAACCACTAGCACAATAGACCACCGCGGTGGATATTTGCGTAAAGACGAAGGTGTCTCGGAAAAAAAAAAAGCGATGCCATTTCGATCAGTGGGAGAAAGTCTCTGCCTCTTCGAAGTAAGCTTCAAGAATTCAGACTGCGCATGCACGAAGCCATTGAGCCCTCGCCGTTGTGTTGCTGTCCGCTTGTACAAAAACACTGCAGACTACCTCGTTTACATGAATAAAACACATAGATAGAACACAGCAGAAATAGAGGTGCAGTCGGGATAAAACTGTCCCAAATTACTTTTGTTCAAGACATTTGACGCACATTATTGGAATTCTTAAATGCGTATGTGAGTGAATGTTATAGAGCTTCTATACACCGGCTCTGTTGTGCCCTGTCAAAATAGTATTTTGGCGTTTGCGAGTAAGCAACTTTTTTTTTTATTTTCCGAACGTTACTTATTACTTTCAGGTGTATGCGTGTAACGTTGGGTATACTTATGTAGCATGCAAGGTAAAGCTGGTATGCATTAGTATTTTATTTTTCGCTAATGACGGCGCACAGTAAAAACACCACATTCTGCTTTCACAATATTGCGAGCTGGAAGCTTTTGTCAGTGTCCATTTTTCATCTTTTTTTTTTTCACCAAAAAAGAACTCAGCTTCTGTTTTTCAGAACTCACCGAATACAAGGCTGGCAGCGTTCTCTTGAATGCCAGTGACGTGGCTTACCTGCGCAAAAAGATACCAAAAAAAACAAACAATATTACACATCGGAGATATTGAGAAGGGGTTACGCTACAGTAAGTATTATACGTTGACATGAGTTTCAATTCCAACGGCCAATGTAGACAGACTCATCGAGTGAGCACCCGTCTCTCGCGTAGAGACAGGAATGCTAATCTGCAATTGGACCAGCACTCTCGCCAACGGAACAAAACGGTAGCGGAAGTTTCAACACCCGGAAGCCGTCTGAACATCCTGTCGGACACTCACTCATTAGTGGTGGTTTCAGAATCGCTACTCGTCCCGATTGAACGAACGAAGCGGAACTAGGTGTTTCTGAATAGTAGCTGTTACTCTCCGGAAGCACAGAAGCGCTCCGCGCCAGATCGTCGGAAAAGGAAGGTGGGTGCTCACGCTGGCAAATAACTTATTGATGCAGTGGCTAATTATGCAAAACTGTGAGCGATGCAAAGTGCAAGAATTAGTGCACTGTTCACTTAAACTTGTCTCTGCGCTCATGTCTCTTAGTTTCGTGAAGCGATTTTCATTCAAGTTTCATCGCTGAAGATGTTTACTCACACTGTGTCTGGGGCTCGTCATAGTTTGGGGGAGGACCTGCTATACGCACGAAGAATTCTACCTAGGGCATCACTGTACCTCCTCCAATGATAGCACGTTAGAAATAGGCACGTGGCAATAATATGCTTAGGGATAGGGTAATTTTATTATTTTACCATAACGTGTTCTGACTTTATTCCGACATTGACACAATGCGCGAAAGTTTGGTTTCATTCGTTTATTCGCTCCTTATTGACTCCAGAACACCTCGAAAAATGACCCCTGCTTTCAGTGAGCCGCTCACAAGCACACCTGACGCCTGTGGCTAATTTCGTTGCCTCGCCAACTGAATATTTAGGTGATCTTTCGAACAGAAACACCAGAGGACGCAAAGATCAGTGCCAGGTGCATACAAGTTTAACGCGAATAGCAGGAGTCAGTTGCCTCAATACCAGTGAAAGAATTAAGTATTCATTCGAAGGAAGTAAATGTACTAGTCAAAATATTACCTGGCTGTTATATATGCCTACAAGCATCCTACGTTTTCAGCATTTACAAGTTTAAATCTTCACTCATTTCAATCGTACACTACAAACTGATCTCAATATAAACGGCACTCTTACACGCTTCGAAAGCACCGAAAATCTCTTCGATTGTTCCTAAACGACCAGACTGACTTTAAAGCCCACTAGAAAAGGGCGACGCATTGGAGAAACACGAAACTACAGTTGCGAAGCTGTGACTTCGGCCTCGGCTCGCGCCACTTTCGGGCTCAGCTTTGGTGTGACTCTAATCTCGCGTGAACAGCGAACGTGTAGCGTGCAGCGCAATCAGGCAGTGCGAAATGAGTTCCACTTTTAAAACCGACGCTCGTATCATGGCGACGCACTGAAAGTAAAGAATAAACACGCAGAATGATTCAAGAACTAACGAGCAGACTGAGGCTCTCAAGCACGTCAGCTCAACAAGCCGCGATGCCTGAACTAATGAGGCGACGTCTTCTAAGAGCCCGCGTGGAAAGGTTCAGGCAGTGGAGAGCCACGTGTGGATAATCAGTGGCTTGATCGCGCCTGCAGGCGCCGTGCATCATGGGATTGAGCAACTCCCGTTCGGATGGATGCCGGCGCCTTAACACGTCGGTTTTTCGATCGCTGCGTGTACGTGCCGTTCACCGAGTACAGGCAGTTTGCGAGACCAGCGTTAACTTGTAGGGTGATGGTGACCAGTTTGGGGTGGTCGAAGAGCCGCCGATTACGCGGATGCGCCAGTCGATAATTAATAGCCATGGCTGCTCCGGCCCTCTCAGACACCGACTGGTTCTTTAGAGAGTGTGGATCGCTGGAATAAGCTGCGGCTTACCCCGCACCGTTAGATGCGGAGGCAGCGAAGCAGCGATGACATACGACTCGCTTTCAGAGCTTCGGAGTGGCCGGAATGCACCACCGATGTTTTCCGGTAACCGTCTGTTGATTACTGAGGTAAACAATGTGGTAACATCTCGCAACTTTTGGTGAAATGCACTCCTGATATTTATCTGCCCCGTTTGTTGCTTAATCTCTCGTGAAATAAGCCGAGAGGCGCTTTGAAGATTGTGGTAATATGCAATGATATAACAATTGTCATATAGTATGCGTGCCAAGTGATTGGGTCGGAACACCAGATCGCGTGGCACTTACGGGTGCCGGAAAACATTTGCAATTAGTTAACGCTTTTTTTCTCCCAATATTTCTGCATTAAAGAACATTTACCAATTTGTGGTGAGCACATTCCGCCTCGTGAGCATTACTACTGGGTGAACGTCCGTGCTCTATTGTCCTCAAACATTGCCTGTCGAAGCCTCTATTCGTGCGGCCTTTGCCCCAAATATTGTGGTTGCGGGCAACATTACGAGGCAAAGTACGTATAACCTAGTAAAACAGGAGTATCCAGCACCACACTCTATACACCATACCGATTTTAATTCACATATTTATTTTGAAATTGATCAATGTTATGTGCTCTTGCATCACCCGCATAGGCTTTTCGAAGTTGTACGAGAGGGTTTTCTTAAAGCCGCAGAAAAGTCCTAATATATGCAAGAAGTGGAAGTTTGTGGCAGTGACACCTTCGATATGGGTTCACTACTGTTACCAGCGGCCATAAATTAAGTAACATGTGCCCATGGTGACAGTGGCAATATTCGACCATCAGGTGTGACAGGTAGGCAACTGATGAAAGCAAGCGTCTGCTTTGAAGCTACTATAAACCAGTTACAATTTAGGGAAAAACTCAGGTTCACTACGCATAATTAGACAAAAAAGAAAATACTGTGAATACTGTATATCAACAACGTTTTATGACGGCTAGAACAAAAGGTTAAAGGCAATGAAGGCATTTGCTTGGGCAATATTGTACTTGAAAACACACACACATCCGCAGGGAAGATGAAACCTCTGATCACATAAGATCAGCGTTTTCAAAAATGCTAATGTAGACATGTGCCTGCGTGCACTTCTAGTTACCCACTATTGGGGATAGAACGAGAATTGAAAAGTTGAAGATCAAACTGTGATAGCCTGGTTGACGAGGCAAGGGTACGCCTTTGAAAAGGAAGGAAGTATTATAGAATCGCCAAGAAATAGAAAGAAAGATAAACGACAAACCTACGCGGAACACACAGCACTGTCACAACGAAAGCTAGAAGAACAGCCTACTAGAGCTTTCTTGGACACTCTTTGGGTTGCTGCATCTAGCCCACTTGCAGGGTACCCATTACGCTATATATCATTGTGCCGTAGGCAGGCATTCACTATGCCATCCTTCGCCACTCTTTGGAGAAGCGTAGCACCCATTGCACACTTGCAAGCAACTGCGAGCAGTTTTCTTATGTTGTACGGTGGTGACGAATTATGCCTAAAGCTTTTTCAATCACCACAATCCCCCACAGTGGGCATGCGCCACAGTTGATAGGTGAACAAGATCAAGCTTTTGTAATAGATCATTCGGTGACCCACTCGTTGAGCAATTGGCACTGTTCGACTCCTGGTTGTTGCTTTCCTGTTCTAAAACTCTAAAACGCTTTATTACTCTAATAACGCGATTCTTTTCCCGACATCAAGCCTGCCTAAGGCCAGTTTCCCGACAATGGCTGATTCAGTGCTTTCGGTCGGCATAAAGCCTGCCTAAAGGCACTGGTAGAATACTTGGCTGGCAGGCCGTAGATGCGTGTTTGAATCCCATTGCTTCATTAATGTTTTTCTTTTACTTACTGAAGTTTCCTTTATTATATGAGAAAGTGCTTCCGGACACCGGCGGCAGACAACTACGGTGCACGCAACACTTGTGATCTCATAACAGCTTTCACTGTAAAACGCAGGGTACCGTTACGGCAGCGCGGAAATTTCAAGTTTCATTTATTGTAGTTCATTTTTTTTTCACCTCTTTTGAAGCAATTCCGGCTAAGTGAAGCAATTCCTGATTTAAGACCATAATGTTTGCCCGTTGGATCATTATCAGCATTTTCAAGCTTCGCTGTCAGGTGAACAGGGTGTTTGTATCCTCGTTTCCACTTATAATCAAAAGACACATTTAGTAAGTTCTCATCTATGCAGCATTTTGTCAGTGAAAATTTTACGAGGTGCAGTCGTAAAACAAAAGGTAGAATGAGCAAGGAGAATATCCGCGATAATACAAAAAGTATGTGCCGTGCTCTTAACTAGTATGTTTTAAAGCACTGGGAGATGCGTTTTTAGAGAAAAGGTTGCTACGGCTGCATTGCATCTTGCCTGAAATATGATGTCTGTCCATGAAGCAATTTATATTTACTTAATTGGCTTGCGAGTATATTCCTTGTTTTCCTGTGTTGTTAGTTAGCCCTTCAGAACAATACGATTTACTGTGCTTATTACATAAACTTCATATTAATAAATAAAGCTATTCATACCTTAACGTGTTGATCCGTTTTGGATCAGAAGCACTCGAGGAGACAAAACCAAAGATACAGTATGTGAACACTTTATGCGTTGCATAATTGATGCTCCGATATCGAATAACCCTTCAACTATTCTTGAAGATCGGGAGTCAATAGTTAACAGAAATAAATAAACGAGCCCAATGCACACAGCCTCATAACTATTTTACTATATCAAATCATTTCATAACCAGGCAATATATGGCTATTTGGGAAAACTTCTATGGGACCTTACACATACCCTCTGCGTGTTTATCATAATTTTTTATTACTGCTTGCGCAATGTTGTGGTGCGTATGTCACCGAACATTCATTACTGTACTGCGTTTTAGATAGCTGAACTATTCTCAAAATCATTATCTCCCAGTACTTATGCTGAATTTACTCATTACTTTACAAGCCTTCTTTTTAAAGCAAAAGCAGAACACGGTGTGAAATAATGTTATTCTTTATTAGTAGGACGTGTAACTAGTGACAATCTTGATAGTTTTTCAAGCCCTTTTGTTGAATTACCTACATCTGTGCTTCCAAATGTTCAGAAAATGTGTTTTAAAACATAACACTTGAACAAAATAGGTCTTTCTCGTTCAATTTCAGATGCATATTGAATACATGTATATCGGAGTGCTAGTTCACTTAACGTATGGACCAAGTATTTCTCAGTATAACTAATGAAGACAACCATCCGTTTGTAGCACGACACCCAGGCCTCGTGCTACAAACAAATGGTGGTCTTCATTCCTTTTCTTAGCCCTTCCGCCATCTCGCGGGTTTTCGCAGAACTCATGTCCACTTGCTTCGAGATGTCGATGAATTCGCCCTCGCACTGTCCATTGCTGGCTTCCTGGTTAGCTCAATTGGTAGAGAGACCGTCCCGGAAAGGCATTGGTCCTGTATTCAAAACACGGACCAGGATGAATATTTCGGCAACTAAGAAGCTTTTCATTCTGAGAAATCCGTACGGATTTTCTTAAGGCTTCGTGCTACAAACGGGTGGCTGTCTTCTTTCCCTTCCTTACACCTTTTCTCAATATCTAACTTCCCAACGCAGCATTAGAGAACCAGATTTACAATGTTGTAGACTGCACGCGGTTTGTGTAGATTCAGAAAAAATCACAGCATATCCACGGAGTGAATGATAATGAGTGGGGCGATGCGTTCGTCACCCCGTCCATGCTTCCATCCGTCCGTTCGATCCTGCTTCCGTCCGTCCGTGCGTCACTCCATACGTTCATTCGTCTGTTCGTCTGTTCGTTCATCCACCCGTCCGTACGTCCACGCGTCCATCCATCTGTTCGTCCGTCCGTGCGTCCATCTAAGGAACACTCTAGGTACCACCATCTCGCATCTCGCATTCCCTGTGGGACATACCCGCTCCGCGCGTCCGTCTAGCCGTCCTTCTGTCTGCAAGTCTGTCTGTCCGTTCGTGCGTCCATCTAGTAAACACTCTCAAGTACCGCCATCTTTCATCTCGCATCCCCTGTGGCACATACCCGCCCTAGAGGGGGTATGTGCCACCGGTGGCTACGTACGACAGCGGAGGATGGACAGACCCACGTCTTGAGGAGCTTCGCCCCTAAAACACACAAACAAACGAAAAACAGGCATATGTGGCGTTCATACGCGATTCACAGCAAGACGTCTGTGGCGACGTATGCAATCAACATTGCTAATCACAATCACTGTGACCAAACACAGCGTCAGATAGCCTGTTAACTTTTAGATAAAGTTAGCTCTCACGCGCTTATAGGCCTCTACGCTAACTCTTTCAAGGGATTCGATTCGCCTACAAGCTGTATTGCTGAAGCCATTTGGGTCGGAAGTTTATCTAAAACTTTAGCGTTGAAAGATCCTTTCCCTTAAATCTCTTGGTTCGCAAACAAGTAAACAAGTAAAAACGTACGTGGCAACGAGAAAAATAAAACATACCGCTAAACCCAAACTCTCTCAGTTTCCGCGCTATGTTTCCTTGCCTTTTAAGCGTGTTGATCCAACCTCTGAAGAAAGAAGCGCAAGGAATAGTAGCCAATGTGCTAGTTTTTTTCATGCAGCCCGCACCAAAGAAAGCACCATCGCCGTCACTGTCACTGTCGCTTCCGAGCCACAGCAACTCATTTTCGATTCGGCCATGGTATACAAAAAAAAAAAGACGCGCAAAAAATTCCGAGTAAACATTCTATCTGAAATGCTTTTCTTGGAACTCATGGGAACAAAACAAACGGCTAGACTCGGGGAAGAACGGTTGACGCTTCTGTTGTGTTAACGGTGTTGCGAAAATCAATCTCATCCGAGTATCACGAATGTGGCTCACGTCACCCGCTTATGGCGTCACGCACTTTCCTAATCACGTTAAACCAGGCTCACCAGGCGCTCAAGGTAAAGCACAGCTGCGGCTGCTTGGAAAGGTGGCGACTTTCGTGGGAACTGAGCCGTAGGAAGCGAACTATCTTGCGGCAGTGTGCTGGTTGGAGGCCCACCGATGTGGCTCATCAGATACGCCGTATTCTTTTGCGGAAACCAAGGTCCCAAGTGCGATTCCGAACCAGCGCTGCCACATTTAAATAAAAGCAAAATGAAGAAGGAAAAAAAAACTCATACACTTCGAAAACGGTGCGTAGCAAGCAGCCTCTAAGAGAGATAGATAAAGAGAAAAAAGCAGAGAAAAGGCAGGGCGGTTAACAAGGTTACACACGATTTTACCACCCTACACGAGAAAGGGGGAATGGGAGAAAAAGAAGTCAGAAAAAAATAAAGAAAGAGAGACAAAGTTATACCATAGCACGCCCAGCAGCGCCACGCCAGTGGCATGTGGCAAGTTTTTCGTCCGGGCCCTCAGGTGTCGCCCCCATCGAAACAACGACAGCGCTCCGCCGGCATCGGCAATCGAAACGCAATCATTCTCATACTATTCGAGTTTGTCACTCAAATAGTATACATTATGCGCACACTCGAGGCGCAAGCCGCACGTGCACCGTAAAAACTGGAAACAGCACATCAGAGATGGCGGTACATCGACGTAGATCTACGGCTTTCATCTCTATATATACTTTACCGACATAAATTTTATCTCTCCTAAGCAAACTCGGTGCCTTGCTTTAGTTTTCTCGTGACAAAAAGCCCACCGTGCCAACCACTGAAGCATGTGCCAAGTCGGCAAATTATCTTTGCTGTCTCAGGGCACTCTTTTTTTTACGTATTAATGCAAAAATCGATCTTACATTAACGCCTACTATGTCCTCATTTGTCTTATGCGTGATACAATATCGGCGTATAATTTTGCATGCAAAAGCTGGACCAGAGAATAGATCTGAATAAAAAGTTTTCTTTAGATGCTTGAGGTTATTATCTCTTTGTGTAACTCTAACTGCCTCCTAATAATACCAATATAATCGATTATTGATACCGCGTTGTGCTGTTCTCTGCGGTCTTAATCGGTCGTGGTTCTGAATAGATTATGTAGTTAATGAAGAGTCCGTACAAGTTTTATGTGAGAAAAAAACCTTAGCTTTTGTTCTGCGTTGCTTTTTATATGAAAGAGAGAAAGAATGTCGATGGGATAAATGCAGGAAAATTAGTCAAAGGCAGCCACGTAGGGTAGCCCTGTATGCTACCCTACATTGAAGAAGGTGGTATGAAAAAGAGGCTTGAGAGGAGGAGGGAAATGTGAAAGTTGTCATTCACGTGATTGCAGTACCGCGATTGACGTCACAGGTGATGAGTCAGTGTAATGGTTTGAATTCGACGCATTCGTTCCTTTATGCAGCTTTTATTTAGCTTTCAAGCGACTTATATGCTCACTCTCATGCACACAAAGCCTTGTCGACGGTGAAGCTATGGTGATGCTACTTGAGTGTTCTCAAGTAGTTATTTTATGAACGCTTGCGAGAAGTGGAGTGATGACCTCCAGCAATTGCAAGATGCTTTGACCAATTGGTCACTGCATATCTTGCTCGTCAGCATAGAAGTTTAACAATGGTGCCTGCTTTGTCTGTGTGAGCATATTATATAAAAAAAAACGCCATGTGCAGAATGAGTCGTAAATTACAACAAGAACGTCACTTCACTTTGTGAGACTTGCGACTCGTTATTCATGTAGAAAAAAGTTCTTCTCTGAGACTAATTGTCCCGTATTTTGTGACGATTCTCGGTATCAAGGTTTAATCAAGTATACGATGGACAAAAGACTAGAGAAAGAGTACAGGAAGGACAGAGCGGTTTACTATATTCTGTCTGTTTCACTTCCCTATTCAAGGAGAGCAAATTGAAGCGGTAAAAGAGAGAGAGAGAAAGACATAAACTATCAGCACGCACATTTCACAACACACGCGCGCAGTGTATTATATCTACAGACGATAACTCAATTCGCTTGTATTCAACTGCTTAGGGTCTCCTACATTCTAGACTACGCTGCGAGGACCGGCTCCGAAGATCGAAAGCTGTAGCATTCTTGGTTATTATTGGGCTTGTTAGCAGTGTCAATAAACCAGCCTGGAAGTGGAAATTATAGCCGCAGAACTATCGACAAGCGTTTATACAGCGCGACGCAAGAGACATGTATGCAAGTGGAAAGCCGACACATCGCAAATGTGTCCTTCAGTAGATATCGAACCAATTGCGAAAAACTTTCTACTCGAGACACTACATGGTGATACGAGAGAAGCACGGTTCAGCGACGCAAAACTAACTTCCGGTCTCTCGCCACTAATGAATAAGGCAGCCCGATGTGACGGGCAAATAAGAGAGCTTGCATTCAGAGCAAGTCAGATGTACACGAAGGACCTCAAAGTAATGAGATCAGCTCTTTTATTTCTATGTTTTCATAGCCATGTCAGAATATAGGTAGCACTTTCTCAATGGTACAGCTTCCCCTGATCCCGTTCAATTGCGTAGCACTGTTGCGTCATGTCTTTCGGCACAGAGGGGACGTAATGACGTAAACATCGTAGCCCTCGTCAGTACGATAAAAATGTATGCTCTTGCGGGAAACAGTGATTTTCCGTCGAATCCGATTCCCTCACCGGATATACTTGTTTCTTCCATTTTCTTCCTTCTTGCCATCCTAGAAAGTGGACTAGGGTAGCGTACGGATATAACAGTGACATGGGACCCACTGTTATCTGTTGTTGAAGATTATGCAGAATAAAAATGTTTAATGTATGTTGACCTGTTCGCACGAATTTTGGTCATGGAGAATTCACTGGCTTGTTCAGGAAGAAGCTTTTCATCACATCACATCACTTCACTTTATTTCCTTGAAGACCCTTCAAGGGGGTAATACATAAGCGGTATTACTTGCGTTACAACCAGGTAACGTTATTTGGAAAAAAGATCAGTTACATTAACCATGACGGTTGATAAAATAAAAATAGTGATAGCTGCAATATTGCGTGAAAGATCGTTTCCATCTGAAACTGCGTGGGTAGAAAAATTAAGACGAAAATGTAACGGTGCTGACACGTGGGTGGGACACTTGAAGTTGATTCCCTCGCGACGAGGAATCCAATGGTAAAAAACAAAACAAGTGTCTTTAAGGTGAAAGGAAACGTATGTTACAATGAAACATTTTTTTTTGTCTAAGATATAATTATATCCCGTTACTGCACTATATACAAAAGCAATATGAGTGCAAAGGCGGACACAAACCACCGACAGGACGTGTCTGCTATACAATGCGTATACTCTATGCCGCGTTCCTTGGGATCAATATTTATTTAGGAGCCTTTAGTAGAACTACTATATGAGCTGTTTCTATGTTCATTCGATTAGAACAAGTGCAATAATCATTCTCCCCCAGTGGCAGGGTCCTGTTCATAAAGACAATCGCTGCCTTATGTGCATAGCGGAGCCTCGTTTGTTTCACTCAACGAACAAGATGATGTACGTTTCAACTAACGTAGTTTCACCATGATTTAAGGAAGTTAACGACCTTAACTTGGCAAGTTCAGAAATAAAAGAAATAGAACATGGCAAACGAATCAACGCGCGCAAGTCGGTTCTCATATATTCTTTCCGGCACAGTCAGTATACACGTGCACTGCCCCGCGCTAAGCGTACTTGCCGTCTCTACATACGCAAAAACCAAACTTTTGCTAATTGATATCACTTCCGGCAGCCATGCAGAAACCACGCGGGCGTCCAGATCGAACATTCGCTTGCACGGAAACTTGTGTCTACAACGTCAGCGGGCAAATGAATTAGCGAGTTAAACCAATCGTGGTGGGTATGGATCTGCTTAGCTGCAATGGTTGAAATTAGTCGCCTTGCTTTTACACGGAAGTACAGGCGGCACGCAGAGAACGAGGAAAATGAAAAGAGAGAGAGAGTAGGGAGCGAGTACCAAAGCTGGGCACCATTTTTGATAGTGCTGTCCCCAATCGTCCAGAGAGGAGGGAAATTACCGCTTTTCAGGTTTCCAGTCTTTACTTCTAATTGTTCCGTCTTCTTTCTGCCTCTCCGCACTTGCATCAGCGCGGTATGTTATGCGGAGAGTGTCGGCATTTACCGTTGACTTTTCTTTTTTTGCGATCTTTGAGTTTAGTTCGTCCTCCAATTATTATGTCCACTCCTTCTTTTCCGCTGGACGAAAACCTTGAGTGTAGTTTAAAGCAGAGTGTGGTCTTATCGGCAAAAGAAAAAGAAATATAAAACACTTAGCCAGTGAAGTAGACGAACATAGCGACAAGTGTTGACAGCAAATGAAAGAATGAACCAACAAAAGATAAGAAAACGTGGAAAAAGAGAGAGAAACTCAGGTTGTTCGGCTTGAAGCTGCATGGCAGAAGAGTCGCGAGGAGAAGGCATGGGGAAGCGTGGAAGCTGACACGCCCAGGCTAATTTGTCCATCAAGAAGCGTCGGCAATTTTACCGTTCTCGTCAGGGGCTGCAGTAGTGAGAGAGGGAGATAAAGGGAAAGGGGGAAGGTAAGGATTCCGCGGCGAACACCGGAGGATAAGTTTTTTCGCAGTGGATTGATGATGTGTCGGCAGCGCAAGCGGACCGCCCCTCACTCCCGAAATCTGGGCCACTGTGCGTAACGATTGCGCGTTAGGAAATCGAGGATGAGTGCGAAGGAAAAAGTGAGAGAAAGTACACGCTGGAAGAACAGAGCAGCTTTCAAGGACGAAGACACAATGCTAGTTTTGTTTGAAGATTCGCAAGATTCCACGCATGTTCGCCCACTTCTTTTTCATGCGAAGCATTTTGATGGAGGTGTCGTTTGCAATTGCATGCTTCGATTTCGAATAAATTAAGCTCCTTCGAACGTGGGCTTGTCGACAATCAGTCGTTTGTGATACGGCAATCTGACTTTTTATAGAAATTACCAAGGTAACTTGTTATTTCACATCGCCACATAGCTGTTGTCTGTATACGAACGCAGTACCATTGTTCTTGCCTGTAGCAAATGAAGTGTTGCTCTGCTAAGTACACTGATTGAGCTCCTAGTCCCAGCATGGAAGGAAGAAAATTTGTGGGAGGAAGCATTGCGTAATGAGAATTAATTAAATAAATAAATAAATATGTACATTGTCGAATTTTATGAAAGGTAGCACGCGAGCCTGTGGCTTGCCTGGTCCGTCGGCTGCTTGCAGCGCGTTTTAGCAAAAGCTAGAGCAACCACAGACTCTTTTTGCGTCATATAGGGGTGAACATAACAACCAATCACTGGTTATAGGCAACGGGCGGGGAGATTGCAACCCTCTCCCCCATAAAGGCGATTACGCAAGAGGCAGTGCGTGGTCTCTAGAAAGGGTATAGGGGGTGTAAATCTTGTGTGTATTGTGTGTTGTGTATAGAGATGAAGACTTGTGGTAAGGTGGCTTCTTTTACACCATATGCTGTTTTTTTGCTATATTATTATGCATTTTCAGAAATTGCTCAAATACAAACCTTCTCGGCTTGTCCCCTGGACCTCTGTTATGAGCAAACGTAGTGCCAGTCTTTCATAGAGAAATGAAACTATTTCCGGCTTTCTAACTCGTTAGTGAGACATAACTTCTCCAACTGACAGTTCAAGTTCCAGCTGTCACCTACAGGTTTTTTATCACTGTCCGTTTAAACACAAAGATGGAGCTTCCATCGCGTATAGGAAGCTGTGCACACTGACTCAATCAGCTTATACAGCATCAATGTGACAACGCGCTGTTAATTCTAAAACTGATGGGATATGTATACTGTTTCATTACTCGTATTTTTATTTCGTTTGCAAAATCAACCTACACGAGTCTTTGGCTCCCTCAGTCACACCGGCTTTATTGTTCACGTATCTTGCCTCAAATTTTACTACTACGCCACACCATATAGCACGCACCCTGTAGCAAACTTCAGCGGCAACATGGTACCATATCATGGTCGTGCTTTGTTACTGCGCATACACATTCTTGAAACATGGCGTGTCGCTAGTGCTAACGTTTAGACACGCCATGTTTAAAGCAGCCCTCGCTGCCTTTAAATAATGACTTCTTTCCAAAGACTATTTATCGTTTCAGACTTCCATCTCATCCTGAACTTCTGTCTTACTTGAATGCGCTTACGTATTCAAAGACACTATAGGTGAAAGGAACATAACGTTATATGGCTTGCGTGCTGTCGGCATTCTTGGCCAGTAATCCAATAGTGGGTTGCGTCATCGGCTTCTAGGCTCTGTACTTGTTTACTCTAATCTAGTCTACTGTCTCTACTTTGTCATACTTAATTTTTTCTACGGACCAAATTTTGGAAAGTGGAAAGAGTCATAGAAGTGGACGAAAGCAAAATGAATATCATCACTCCGTGAAGTAATTAATTTTGCGAAATAAAGTTGTAACTTTAGTCTAGCCTAGTGTGCTTTCAACCATGTTGTTTCCGCTTGGCCATACTCAAGTCCTAACGTCAATCTGTTTTCCTCTTTTGTGGCCTTTTAGGTAGCAAGTATTCCCTATAGTCTCGACTTCTGAAATACTCCGCTCGCGTTCAAATAGCAATTTTATAAACTTTCCATGACTCTGCTTCAGGAAATAAATTCGTGCTAGGTGCTTTCCGAGCACGCTCTGAAATAGAAAGGTCCAAGCTTCTTTGAGTTCTTCTTCCTATTATTTGTATAGCGGAAGCAGAAGAGGAGCTGCTAGAAAAAGTGAGCGCACTCCCTTCCTGACAAACTAACAGCGCCTTCTCTCAATGGCCACTCGTTAAGAGCCACTCCTTTCGGCGAAGAAAATGTGATAAGGCTGCAGCACACCACCGCATCTAGAATCATTCTTAGAAATCAAATTTCACGTGTATATCCGCACACACCTATGTGAAGGTTTTTTTTTTTTTGACATTGAAGGCTTGTCGATCGGTGGCATTCTCGACGCGCCTGGCACCTATTGTCGTTGGCAAAGGGCCCCACGTTTTTCCGAAGTGTTCCCGATTGCCCGCCCCGTACAGAGGCTGGTATGGGTGCGAGCGAGTGCCGTTTGAATAACTTCATCTTATGCAGCGCACTTAGCACGGCCGTCCTGTCTCTTTCTTTGCAGGCTGCTGCATTTTTTGCGCGTGCACATTTGCGTCCGGTGGTCATGTTGGTGATTCGCTTCATTCTCTACAGCTCCCGCGTTTCGTTGCGATGACAATTGTATGTGTTCTCTCGACGACTTTTCGCCATCGTTGTTGCCGTCATGTACGGTATAAAGTTCAAATTGATAACATCTCCCAAGAATCTTATCTTCATGCCAAGGGTAAAATTGATTGATATGTGAGGTTTAACGTCCCAAAACCGCCATATGATTATCAGAGACGCTGTAGTGGAGGCCTCCGGAAATTTCGACCACCTGGGTTTCTTTAACGTGACCCCAAATCTGCCCACACGGGCCTACAACATATCCGCCTCTATCGGAAATGCAGCCACCGCAGCCGGGATTCAAACCCGCGAACTGCGGGTCAGCAGCCGAGTACTTTAGCGACTAGACCACCACGGTGGGGCCCGTTCAACGATCGGCTACGCATGATTAACGTAACGAGTGGCTACGCACGAAATCCAGCTTGTGTATCCCCCGTCACACGTCATGCAAGTCTGATTTACGCAAGGAAATAATGTGCAATTCATGTGGTACCGTGTAAAACACAATGCACGCCACGTAATCGACCTTTCTTTGTTCTCGCATTCGTGTGTGTTTACGAACAGAGGAAAACAAATACCACGATTTCTGGTGCGCGCGAAAACTCGGTAGGCACCTGCAAACGGCTCCTATATCAGTCTACGCTCTCTCTGCGGGAAAGCCGCTTCTCTGTCTGGAGAGGCCATATACTCTCCTACGCCAGCTTTTTGTAAAGTTACGCAAGATCGGATCTGAAAGAGTCACCTGCTAGTTTTACTCCGTGTAACATTACAATTCGTTGCTATCGCATTCATTGCTTCGTTCTTGCGATGAGACTGAGTTTTGTGAGAGAAATGCTGATCAACACCACTCACAAAATAACTAACTGCATGGCTTGCAAGTGACGCCATGGCCGTGCCTCCTTCGAAGCGGTGGCCATATTCAGTGATCAGCTCTTGTCTGAGTTTGCTTGTTATGTGCAGAACCGTGTAGCACACGTGGTCACTCTGTGTGTCCTTGGAGTTTGTGACTTTCTGGCTGCAATACCTACCTGCCCCAAGGTAAGGTGGGGGCAAGCATGCTAATTGTGTGTGACTATTGAGTTACGACCATATAAGCATACAACTATGGATGTGTTCCAATTTCGACCAGCCTCATAAACAGTCTACGTTTGAGTACACCGAATTATTAAGTCGAGTGAAAGAAAAAAAGTTGTTCTACAGTTCACGACAGGTTCGCTGACACAGTCAAGGAGGGTGCTACACTAAGACACCAAAGTGCTGATTAAGCTCGTTTGAATTTTCCTCTTTTGTTGCATTCATATTCTATTAGAAATATACCGCATGTTCCAACTATCGCGTCGTGGTCAAGAGGTCAATAGCGTTGTCTATTACCATCAGCTTTAAGACTGACCACCCATGACGTCGACAGTAGCCGAACTAGTTGCAGTACGCGCCGCACTTCCTTTCGTCAATGGGGAATCACCTTAACAGTGGTAGATCTTTACCGACTCCAAGGTAGCCCTACAATCTGTGCTAGCAGCCCCGCGTCACGGGCCATACGAGCAGCTTGTTTTTTTTTTTTTTCTTAATTCGGCATTTTCTGTACACATCACATGAGAAGGGGCACCACGCGGCGTTTCAAAGGCTTCCAAGTCACTGTGGCGTCATAAAAAAGAAACACATCGATAACACCGCATCCATGAGAATACCATACCACCTTTACAGCCTGACACGGCCGGCAGTCTTCTAGGGCTTGCGCAGGAGATCATGTTTTTTCTATGGTGCCCACCAAGCAGCTGAGCTCACCTGACCAATGATCAACACTGCCTGCGCTCTTTGATGTATCTCTGTATGCCAAGTGGACTCCACCGAAGATAGGCCACTCTGCTTTATCATATACGGTTACGAGTGGCATTTGCGAAATCGTATTCCTTCCGCATTGGAATGGCAGACAAAGCTCTCTGCGATGCCTGTAGTTCCGAGGAGACGCCATGTGACTGTCCGGTCGATAATGGGCAGAGACAATCACTTGCGCCCTATAGCGCGCCTTGACAATAGACCAATCTCTGTTGAATCTGCTGTACATTGCAGCTGAAGGCGAACTGCTCCATAGCGTTTTCGAAGAAAAACAAGAACGGTTCTGCACAAGCGCCTATGATAGTAATGTTGCGTTTCCATGCCATATTGATGGACTCTTACTGACTAGCTAGCTGCTTGTGCATATGCTGTCTAATGTGCATGTTTCTGTCTCTCTCTACCTCTCTCCACTTTCTCCTCTCCTTTCAATCACCCCCATTCTTTTCCCACGTGTAGGGTAGCAAACCGGTAATCCTGTACAAGTAGACTTCCCTACGTTTCCTTCTCTATCATTGTCTCTATATTTTTGCTGTATTGTTTACAGGGGCCCTGACACACTTTTTGGAATAACCATCGAATTACTTCAGTTGATGAGCTCATTGCCTCACATACTCAAGACCGCAAAAACTTTAAGAATTCGTACAGTATGACTAGAGTTACAAAGATTTGTCACACGCTGCAATCGCATTCTCTCTTCTCTCGTCCCGACGAAAGCGCTGGAAGCTAAACAGGAATCGATGAAAAGGGGCAAAAAAAAAAAAAACGTCACCCGCGCCTCGTGACATTGAGCACTTTTTTTTTCTTTTTTTTTAATGCGCAGCTTTTTCATTGCGATCACACGCACACGCGTAGACAAGTCACGACCTCCCGCGACGATCTCTGTAACGACCGAGTGCTCCATGTTCAAATCAGCCAATGGCTTATCGATGGTGCTTAAATACGAGTGATGTTTGGGCTAATTCCGTCATTCGTAAAGAGAAGAGAAAGCAATATTTAGCTGACTTTGATAATTGATTGTGAATTCCGGGCCACGTGCTGCGCAAGTTGTCGGGAGCCTCTACTACGGATCGGCAGCGCTTTCTGACGATGCTACGAAAGTGTTGCAGGGCCCCTTTAAACTAAAGAAAAATCTCCCTCCAAAGATGGTACCCAGCCAGTAACCTGTATTATCCAGCTCGTTCCAGGCATCAGCAGCGTGCCAACGTTGTGGCGCGAAAGCGGCAAAAATCAATGCCACTCTGCGCGCCTTCGCGAGGATAACGGTGGCACATATGCATGTAATAAAAGAAACAAACTCGAATGATGTGAATATGATGATAAGGAGGGCCCCATAAAAGCGTAACGTGGAGTCGCCCCCAGAGTGTCATTCGCCGGCGTTTTCTCCGGCCGCTTGCATGCATACTGCAAAGGGGCGACCGATTTGCACGACCACGCTCCGGCCATATCACGTTACGTGGACCTGGCCCCGCGTGCGTGCTCTCCCAAACGCAACGGCCCCGACGATAAGGAGGTGTACGCTTCCTCTAACGCGCATGCTAGTGCGTCGATAAACGACTTAGACAACCTGCTGATGCTGTGTGTGTGTGTGGGTGTGTGTGTGTGTGTCTGTGTGTGTGTGTGTGTGTGTGTGTGTGTGCGTGTGCGTGTGTGTGTGTGTGTGTGTGTGTGTGTGTGTGTGTGTGTGTGTGTGTGTGTGTGTGTGTGTGTGTGTGTTCTAAATCACTACGAATGGGGCACAGTGTAGCAAGTAAGTGGCGATAAGTGCGTCGTGTACGCAATTTGCATGCATGTTTCGCGTAGATTTATTCTTGCTCTCTTTCTCCCTCACTCTTTCAAATAAACTGCTCTTTTTTGGTGCAGTGTCCACTTAGAACCTAAATATATATATATAAACTGCGCAATAGGTCTACGGTTAACTGCAGCAACTAAGATTAGTTGCTGTGCTTGCTTGTACATTTTTATTTCTATAAACATGTTGAATATGCCACACTTTGTAAGGAATCCTGTGCCAGCCTAGCTCATTACAGTGCTTTAGGTTATGGTCCTCAGCATCATAGTTTCTGCAATAAATAAAATTTGAAAATTTCAGGTTTAAGGATGCGGTAGGCCACATGCGATGTGCTGGAACATTACTTTATGTAAGTTCTTCTCGTTAGCAATAGGTCTCTTGAGTCTTCCTTCTATAGCGCAAGCCACACTGCCAGCTGTTGAGCAGTTTCACGTTGCATGCCCGAGGAGCAATGACGTCACGTGGCACCCAGATGGTGTGCTCCGTGGAGAGGACCTGGAAGCTCCTGGAGTGACGTGTCACTAGTGGGCTGGCATTTTACTTGCGTGAGCTCGCTCGCTCATCCGCGCATCTGTCCGCAAGTCCATCTGGCCGTCTGTCTGTCCGTCTGTCTGTCTGTCTGTCTGTCCGTCTGTCCGTCTGTCTGTCTGTCTGTCTGTCTGTCTGTCTGTCTTTCTGTCCGTCTGTCTGTCTGTCTGTCTGTCCGTCCGTCCGTCCGCCCGTCCGTCCGTCCGTCTGTCCTTCGATCCACAGTTCACGCTCCGTATATCCTGGCATAGCAGAGCTGATCCACTGCTAAGTGTTTTTTTTTTTATTCTAGCCTTTCTCATATGCTTGTATGCTGCGCCGACAAGAAAAAAATGTAAAATAATTTTTAAAGCTTTGTCTTAGAACTTGTTGATCAAAACTACAGCTTAAAAATTCACAGTCCTTTTAGGCAACGCTAAAGGAGGAAAGTGATGCTCCACAGGGCACTCATCACATGGCCTTGATGTTTTCGATCTATTGCGTTGTTCAGACCAGCCTGAGTCTTGCCAAGCAGTGTTGACTTGAATTCAAGAACATCAAAATACAGCTGAACTGATGCTCAGTTGGAGTCACGATAATTGCACTTGGCCAGGCTCACTGGAGCTTACACCCAACAAAAAACTTTAGATGGCCTTGACGTTTCACTCAAGTACCGGTAACAGTGCTCGCTGTTCAGCCCTGGAGCCGAGCAACGAGGCGGACTGCTGGCAAGCGGAAACCAAAAGAACGTTATTCCCTCTCCCAAATCCCATATATGCACCCGGTGGACAGCAGTGCCTCCTAGTGGCCACATACTACAAGGAACACTGGCAGTTTCCTCCTTTTCACATTCTATGGGGCAAGTCCTTACAAGTCCAAACGTTGAAGCGGCCTCAATATACGACCACTGCGAGTCCGCGTCACAGTTTCCTGAGGCGTTACTTCTGATTGCACGGGTTCTTGCGGAGCTTCCCGTTGCAAGTTATTCGGAGGGGCTGGGGAAGAAGCTGCTAGTTGGGCTGAACTCGTTTTTTGTTGAATGAAACACTAGGTGTCGACGATTACGCTGCCAAACGCCTCTGGGGGTCTGAACAAGGTAGGACCGTGGACGCTGGGCCTGTGAAAGCACTTCCCCACTGCAGCACGTGATGGTGACCCACACACAGTCGCCAGGACTTAGAGGGGTTAGCTTGCTTGAAGCCCGACGGCGATTGTAGTTATTTGCTTGCTGCACCCTGTAACTCGTATCCTTTGCCCTGAAACTCATTTGACACGGTAATGACGGCACTACTTGTTCCGGTAGTCGTGGGAGACGTGTTTGCAATTTCCTTCCCATCAAGGCTTGGGCCCGAGAAATTCCATTTGAACCGGGCGTGTCATGGTATGACAGCAAAGCCAGGTAAGAGTCAGAACTTTTGGAGATCAAGTATTTTACCGTGTGCACCATGCGCTCCGCCTCTCCGTTGCTCTTGGGGTATACCTTGCACTGCTGGTCTCATGACGGAAGTCATATGACTGCAAACTCTGCTAACTCCCGTGACACGAAACATGGTCCGTTGTCGGTCCGGTCTGCGTCTGGTACGTCAAAACGGGCGATGCAGCTCTTGATTGCCGAAATGACGGCTGGTACTGCGGTGGACCCAACGGAGACTACTTCGGGAAACCTGTAATAATAATCAACACTCAGTACGTAATAGCCTCCTTTCAGTTGAAACCGATCAATGCCCAGGTGCTGCAAGGGCCAGTCAGGTGTAACCGTTGGCAACATTGGCTCGGATCGCTGAACTCTAGTCTCGGCGCATACAGCACACTGCGACGCCATATGATCCACATGCATGTTACAGTTAGGCCACTAAACAGTCTCCCTGGCCCGTTCTTGGCAACGGCGCACTCCCTTGCCGTTCATGTAATAGGGTGAGAACGTCTTGGCGCAAGGCTGATGGAATCACAAGTCGTCGGTCCAGCAGAAGGATGCCGTCGTATACGCTCAGTCTCTCCCTCTCTTTCCAAAACGGAGTGACCTGCAGAGGCACCTTGGTTTTGTCGGGCCATTCTTTCGCGCAATAGGTCATGACCACAGAGCAAACACCATCTTGAGCACGATGCTTGCGTATATCATCCAGGCGTCTTGCTACCAGAAGCGGCAGTTTCTTAAACACTTCACTGATGAACAGCTCCAACTCTCTATTATGGGAGTATCCGGCACTTCAGAGGGCGCTTGTGACAAAGTGTCTGCCGTAGCTAATACTTCCCAGGCACGTATTTCACCACATACTGATAGCACATTAGTTTTCTCCGCATTCATTGTATACGAGGTGGCACGAGCTCTAGGTCCTTGTTACCCAGAACTGTAACCAGAGGAAGACGGTCTGTCTTTATTTCGAAGGTGACGCCACAAAGAAACTGATCGTATCGTGAAACAGCCCAAGTCACAGCAAAACACTCGTTTTCTGTTTGGCTATAGCGCACTAATGGGAAGTGAGCGGTCTTGAAGCGTACGCAACGGCTCGTCGAGTACCCTCACGCTGGTCCTGTAGGAGTACCACTCCCAGGCCATAGTAACTGGCATCCTCCGATACTACTGTGTGGTAGCAGGAATCACATTTTGCCACGCATATGTAGGAGCTCAGCAACAACTTCAGTCGTGAGAAGGCAACTTCTTGACTGGGACCCCAAGTCCAGGCGCTGTGCTTGTTCAAAAGGGAACAAATAGGCTCCGTGACATATTATAAGTGAGGAATGAAGCGTGCGACGTGGTTGGCCATTCCTAGTAACCTTCGTACTCCAGTGACGTAGGTCGGCGGCGGCAGGTTCTTGACAGCCTTAACCTTGTCTGGGTCTGGTGAAATCCCGTCTGCTCCAACCACTACACTCAGGAAGTTCACTGAGGTGACCCGAAACGAGCACTTCTTTTCGTTGAGGGTGACACCCTCTTCTGACAAGTGCGCCAGAAAGGCATCCAGGCACTCGTCGTGCTTCTGCAAATCTTTGCCCACGGTCGACCTGGGAAAGACGACGAGACCACAGAGACTGCTGCACCAGGGTCTATCTTAAACTCGGCCGGGTGTCCATTAACAAGTATTTCCGTGTACCTTGCTCGGCGTGAATCCACGTTGTGAAGTCCAATCGATCCGAGCAGGTCGTTTCTGTTCTTCTTCAAACTTCGGCAAAATGTCCTACCTTTCTGCAATAGTGACACACCAATTTTTGGGCCGGGCAGTCTTTGCGAAGGTGTCGCTGACGCCAATAAAAGCGACACAATAGGGACTTTTATAATAACGTTTGCAGGTGCTGCGGGCGTTCCGGGCATAGCGGGCGCCATGTGAGATTTAGAATAGTGTTTGCTCCCCTTAGAGAAAAGTCTAGGAACTTTCGCCCAGACCACAAACCCAATTTCACGGAAGCTACTCACAGCGCTTTGCGGGTCTCTCGGGCTGCGGTTGCCGCACTCTATTTCTGATTTTCTGCGTGCGGGCCGCGAACACGGATGGTTACGACGCGTGCGCAGTTGCACTGACCACACCGCAAGGACTCACGGTGCGCTGTTCTAAAACTCCCTAATAGCGCAGCCGAGTGTTCAGATGGATAGCGAGAACGGGTCGAAGGGGCGGGCGTATCATTTCGACGAGCCGAATCGATGTTCAGCGTTTCAGCAAGGGCGTTATCCGCAGTTAATCTTTGTCGGGATAATCGCTCTTTCTTTGCGTCCTCATGGATGCGGGCTTGGCGCAGCGATTCTTCGGTGGTAAGTTTTGTGCAGCGGCATAATTGATCAGACAACCTCTCGTCACTTATGCCCATGACAAATATGTCACGAACAAGACGGCCCTCGACAAGCGAGCTGTTGTAGCTGCTGCGCTTTACCAGGTTACGTAACGTCGGGAAAAAGTCATCCACAGACTCGCCTGGCTGCTGAATGGAGCGGTCAAAACGACGGCTTTCGTATACCTCATTCACAGGGTGCACACTGTGCGAATCCAATTTTTCTTTGACAGGTGTAAAAGGAAGCGTCTCCGGTGCCGATACCCCAAAGGACGAAATAATGGGTCAGGCTTGCGGTCCCATACAGTAAAGAAGTGTCCGTACCTGTGCCTCATCACTGGCATTTTGCAGGCCGGCCACGAAGGCGTAGTCTTGGAACGTTGCAATCCACGTGGGCCATTCTCCGGGGTTAGAAAAAGTGAAGTTTGCCGGAGGACGCCGGCCAGATAGGTCCGCCTGAATGTTGATCACTTTGGCCTCGGCGGGCGTCGATACCGCGTCGTTAAGCATGTCGTATTAACGGCGTGATCCCACTTCTGACACCATGTTCAGCCCAGGAGCCGAGAAACTATGCGGACTGCTGGCAAGCAGAAACCAAAAGAACTTTATTCCACCTCCACAAATCCCATATATACACTCGGTGGACAACAGCGCCTCCTTGTGACCACTTCCTACAAGAACACTGGCAGTGCCCTCTACACTCACCACTAGCGTTTGGCAAAGTGTTGGTTCACTTGAAAGAGAATAGCCCGGATTCGCCGAGTGGAGGAGGACTGTTCTCTAGTAGGTAGGTGCCTTTATGGTAGCACATACCCATGAAAAAAAAAACAGATGGCTCTTTTAAAGGGGTACTTCGATCCATTTGGGTGCACTCGGCGAGATCAGGCGCGTTTCCCTTTGCGTAGCCTCGCAATCAACTCTGACAGCGCCCCTTTGTGCTGCCTAGGCAGATGGCTGACGCCACATGGAAGAATGCGAATGGTTGAGATTATCTCCACCAGGTGCTGCAACCATCCCCGCTGCTTACAAGATAACAATCTGCTACCTAAAAACTCATTTTATTCAGTTTCATTTACTATATTAAAAGATGATTCGCCCTTATATCAACTAAAGTTTATGCACCGGTATTATGAGTACACTACCTAATTGTTACCTCGGAGCCGATTCCAGGAGCAGTGCAAAAGCAGGTGTGGCACATGAATTCTTTAATGACTACTACCTTTAAGGCAGTTATCAATCTCGTTAGATGCAGAAGGCTTTTGGCTGGGGGCGGGGGGAGCATTACTAGATCGACTAAAAAGAAATTGAAGCCGATTGTTTTCGCCTTCGAATCGTTTCAGGGGAATCCACACGGCAACCCGTGAGTTTATTACTTCGCGCTCTTTCGCCATTCGTAACATGGCATCAAGATTGCGATTGAATAAGTTAAATGGTCCCGCATTTTTCTATTCTCTCTTTGTGTGTGCGGTTGGTCGCATTCCCAAGCACTACTTCAAACGATTTTAGGCGCTAGGATGCGCATACGGTGATCTCAGCCACCGCGCGTTATAGTCGTTTCGCCTTCGTTTTTCTGGAAGTACCGTTCAAGCCACGGATCGCTTTCGCGCGGAATTCAGAACTTTCTGGGAAGAGGCGTTCACACCTGCGATCATCGATCGCCGGTGGCACCACGCCACATCGTGGCGAAAAGTAATTCACCGTCTGGTCACCCGGTGACCTTTCAGAAAAAAAAGAGAGAGAGAGAGGGGAGGCAGGCTGTCTCGCGTGTTGACGACGGTAGCTGCACTTTAGGCACCCGAAGAGGCAAGCCAATGTTCCGTAAACTTCGCAGCTAAGTACAAAAAAAGAGATGTGTTGTGGCAAAGCTGCAAGCAAATGCAGCAACGTTCCTGTTTCTCACTTCAGATCACTCGGGGGACAAATAAATACATAAAGAAGTTGCCTTAGATACATGCAGTGAGGAAAGTTTGTTGGGTGTTGCAAAAGTTTTTACGAGTCGAGACATCGTCAACTCTAAGACACAGAAAACAAAAAAAAAGTACATAGAGGTTAATTCAACAGGAGACTGCAATATTTGTGGTATATCAAACACGTGGCAGCGTTGCTTTTTCGACTCCCGAATTGATTTTCGGCCTTTATATGTTGATATTTTTTCTTTAATATTTATCTGCTGATAATATCACTTCGAGCTTCTTTTTAACGCACTCGGCGTGGTCTGCTCGGAGGCTGGGCAACTTTCGGGACTTGAATGACCGTTTGTGCTTCGCCGGCTGTTATTCTTTAGTATTTCTTTTATTTTTTTGAACGCTTGTTAGTTATTCGTTTCCTCTTCTTCTTAGCCGTCGTTCCTCTACGTTTTGCTATATTTCTTCGGCGGCGTTGCCCAAAAGAATTCTCCTTCTTCGGCATCGACAGACCCGAGAAGTTACAGCGTGTGCGCTCGGCGTAGAAGCCAGGTTCGGTCAAGAAAGGCGTGAGAAATAAGACGGGGCCGTCTCTGGGTCAATCACGGACACGAATGAGCGAACAAAGAGTGCTCTGCGTTATTATCCTCCTGCCCTGTCCCGTCTAGACATCAACATCGCCGTTATCTCTTTCATTGTTCTTGTTCTTGTTCACCTATTACTCTTTTATCTTCTTGTTCTGTGTTTCTTCTGCTTTTTCGTCTATAGAGCGAGCGAACTGTCGGGCCAATGTTCCTCGACCCGGAAAAACAGTTATCGATGATAGCAGTAGACCCATATTGGTGCTGCTCACGAAGCTTTTCCTTTTTTATTTTTGTTCTTTTTCCTTGTCTTGAGACAGAAACTTAGTAAGAAGAGATCACCGAAGCAGATAGGCTAGTCTGTCTGGTCCTCTTCACCGAGCCCGCTTTTTTGTGTGTCTCTATTTATGCGTTGTTAATGTTCACTCACCGGTTATGGTCTTATTTCGCATTTTAGTAAGCTTCCTGATGTTTTTACTGTAAATGAACTTGAAAAGTATCGGATATTTACGACGCTTCGCTCCAGTGCTTGCTCAGCCTCCTCCCCTCCCCCCCCCCCACATCCAGCGTGCACATTCGCACACACATAATTTAACACGTATTTATTGATATAGCCCTACTCGCGCGCAGAAATTTCACGCCCATTTTCGCCTCTCAAAGGGCCTTTAGTCGGCGATAAATATCCGCGATGACTGGCAATATTTAACGCCGTAGACTCTTCTACAATGTTACTTTTTTCTGTATGGAAATGTGACATGCGCACATTATAAAGGTAAGTAAGGCATTTTTTTTTTTTTCAGAAAGAGCCAGGAACTAAAACCGAAGCTAGGCCGAATTTCACGGGAACGAAATGCACACCTTAGTATCTTCAACTGCTAGAACAGTTCTAATAAATATGGGGCAAATCCTTATCTTAGCATGAACTCAAAAAGGCAGGTTCTAATAAAAAATGAACCATATACAATAACTGATTCAACTAAACTGAGCCACAATGGTGACCAAAGCAACGAACATGGTCTCACCTAAAATGTTTAATTCGCGTTGTAGTTGCTTTTTTTATCGTGTTCACGTTACACAATCGTTTTTTTTTTGGGGAGGGGGGGGCGAGGTAGCACTTACTGGAGCACATGTTGTTCAATGGCAAAACTCAACTGCATATATAGAGTAAGAGGCTGACTTTCCTACTTCTCTTTGCCTCTTAGTGATTTTTTTCGAGCTTGGCGCTACAGAGTCATGGCCTGAATAATTAATTAATAATTAATTGATTAATAAGTGATTGATTGATTCATTGATTTGTATGTAGGGTTTAACATCTGGAAACCACCATATGATTATGAGATGCCGTAGAGGAGAGGTCCGGAAATTTCGACTACCTGGTGTTCTTTATAGTGCACCCAAATCTGAGCACACGGGGCTACAACATTTACGCCTCCATCGGAAATGCAGCCGCCAAAGCCGGGATTCGATCCCGCTACCTGCGGGTCAGCAGCCGAGTACCTTAGTCACTAGACCACGTACCGCGGCGGGGCCAGAATCCTCTCCTCCGTTCGCTACAACACAGTATATTTGAAATAAAATGCATGTATTATAAAGATATTGGGCATCTATCTACTACCTAAAGGAGAAGAAGTGGACCTAAATGGCATGACGTAAAACAAATTGGAGCACTTTTCAAGGCCTTCAATAGATGCCAAGAACAAGAAAACACCGATGACAGTCCAGAATAGTACACCTTTTGCCACGAAGGACCACTCACTGTTCAAGCCTAGTGATCGCTAATGCGTCCATGAGATGAAGCACGGCGCCGATAGAGGCTAAAGAATGACGTTAATTCTATATCAAAATATTGATATACCGCAGATTAGAATCGTCTTGCACCAATTTTCCAAGCTAATTTATGCCTAAAATAAATAAAAATTTTAGACCTCAATGCTGTTGAAATTGGGCTATTTAGATTTTAGCAACAATACAAATTTACATATTCAGGGACGAGGAAGATATTGGAAAAAAGTTGTTTGAGCAAGCCCGACCGTGTTGTCAGTAAAAAAAAAGTGCGTTTTTTTTTTTTCAGTTCCAGTTACATTGCATTCGGCTCTTTTAGAAAAACGAAAAACGCCTATAGTATTATTACAGTGCGTGCTCTGTATAAAAAAACGACAAACCGTTCGGCAGTGGTGTCATGAGTGGTCTCCATGGGCTGTTTTATCGGTTACGTCATTCTCAGCGTCATACCCGAGTTTGCGCGCCATTGGTTGCGTTGTGAATGACGTCGTCCATCCCATCGCCGGCGTGGCACCGAGCACGCGCAAGTTAGTCTACTGAAAGCTTTTACATGGGTAAGCCACGCACAACTCTATACCGAAGAGCACCGCAGCGTAAACCTGAGAGAGCTCGCATTCACCAGGTCGATGGTGCAGTCCAGGCACGAAAACAGGCCAGGGAGGCCGAGTGCCAGCAGCAACTGCATGCGTACCCGGTGATCCACCAGCCTTCCAAGCCGCACTAAATCGCGAACGGGAATGCAAGCGCTGGTGGCGAGTGAATCCTGCAAGTTACGCCGCCGAGTTAGCTCGCGATGTCAAACGCTTGCGGGCACGACAGCGTCAACGAGTTGATTGCGAGAGCGCGTTCGCCGGGACGCATTCACCAGGGCGAACGCAGGCTTTTAGCGGGAATTTCTCCAGTGGCAATATGTAAAGTAACTGTGTATGATCTCTACGGGACCATATACAGTTACTCTAGCATTATATCTTTGGTTTCGACACCTGTGGCCGCCGGTGATTCGAGAACCACCACTGCAATTAACGCGTCGCGAAACGCGTTTAACCACTCATTACACTCCTCCACGGCCATGAGAATGCGAGGCACAGTTTGCGGCATGTGAAATAAACACTGTGTGAAACCCAAGCCAAAGGTTTGTCACCCCTCATTTAGATGCACAAACATGTAACCAATAATTGTGAAAGGCTTCAGTGCAGCGTCGAGTTCATCACACTGCTAAGGAGCGGCCCGCGCGTTACCGCTTTCGCTGGCTAACCATTTGTACGGAGTGCTTTTTTTTATTATTGATTTATTTTTTATGTATGTATGAATGCCTTGACCAGACGAAACAACAAGTCCGTGCGAGCGGACCTTCATGGGCACCGCGTGCTGCCCGATTGTCCCGTCTTCGCAATATTCCCACTCTGCACGAGACATTTTCATGTCAGAGAAGCGTTAAACCTGGTACGCTTTTCACTTTAACCTGCAATAAATTTTATTCTATCTTTGAGTGTTATTTACTCACACCACTACGAGCGAAAAGGCTAAGAGGGCAGAAGAATTACAAGCCGACAGTTCCGCTTCACTGGGCTCATTCATTGCAGCGCCATCTAATGGCTCGCATCAGAGTGTTCCCTGGCTGCTCATGCACAAGAAGTGTCAACACGTGAATATTCTTACTCCATGAATGTGACGCACCACAGGTGCGATCCTGGCATGGAGCTCTGCGCGTGCCATTGATGTTGCCAGTTACAACAGCAATGGCGCCGATCAACGTTGCGTGTGAATTCTATGAACTATTTTTTGTAAGACATCTCGGTGCCGTATTATTGGGTGGTTAAGCCACTATTTTCTTGTTTTTGTTTATCTCTACGGGAATTAACAAGGCCGGGATTCATCGTGTGCACCAACGCAACCGTCTTCGTGCGTATGCTTCTACCGTAATACTGTTTGTTTAGTTGTTACAGATGTCAAACGCAAAGGTTAACCGCCCTATATGGCAGCGCTGAAACCTATCAGTAAAATAGTCTATAGCATGCTGTGTAGACGTTAACATAACCTGCTGGGCTGTAGCGCGTTAATGTGATGGCAAGGCGAGGTTAAGAAATGTTATGACGTGTGGTCAAGTTCTCGAGAGCGTAAACTGTTGTTGTACCGAGTGGCAGTGATGGCACGTCATCTGAAGCCTTAGCACGCTGCATGTTTGACAAAACTATCAGCTTCACCGGAATGATGAAAGAATTAAGCGATAGCAAAACATTTTAATAGTACGGGAAGAAAGAATTGCAGCATTAGGAGTGACATGCTGCCGCATTGTTCTCCCACCCTGCAGAATTCCGCAGGATAAGCCTTCGGCGTGTAGCTGCAGCTCGTCTCACATGCAGCTGCACGTTGTTTCTGCTTGAGGACACGCATGTGAGCACTCTTTTTCTTTAGACGTAAGAAGTGCACTACTCGGAATATGCTAGGCACTTAGCAAGACTCATTTAGCTGAAGTTCTTTGGCTGTCGTTGCAACGACCCGCCATACCTGTCTTCACCACCCTATAGACTACGCGCTGCTCCAGCGAACAGTAGGAAGATGACTTAGACCAAACAAACGTGCAGCACGAGCGATCATTGGCTTTATTTTTGCTTCAGACACCGTCAAGGCTGGTGCACACCGGTGACTAGCAGCGGTCGCGCGACCATTTGCGATTGGCGACCAAAAAGCGACTGATGTTCACACCGGCAGGGGCTGCATGCGAGCAACCGGAAGTCGCAAAGGCGGAGAGTCACGTTCAGATCTCGTTATCAGCGAGAACTCTAGAGGCCGGCGCCGATCATCTGATCACCGCCAGCTGAGTGAGCGGAGCAAACCAGGCGCGCCGCATTTGTTGATTTCGTCCGTTCTCGCACAGCGTTCCCAACACCGTCAAGTTTGATTCAAGCGAAGAACAAGACATTGTCATGGCGCTGATGCGCTGTACCATGGTGTCAGCGTTGGCCTCACAGATGCCTCCAAAGAAAAAACAATGGCAGTGGCTTAGCTCAGCTATGCCATGATATACGTAGCGTTAGCAAAGGTTCAGCTGATTATTCTTAGCTTTCCAGAGCGTCTAGGATTAGCTTGCTTATCATGCTTACTGCTGCTGCAATGACACACAAACGACATACGTATTATGTGGCACATGTATATTTTCTGCTCAACGTCCAGGTAGCTTCTCTATTGCCACAAAGACGGCTTGGTGGTCAGTGAAGTAACACGCTGCCGTCTCTATGGCCCCAACACGGTATTTGGAATTGCCTCTCTTTCTGTGATAGCATAGGGGCGCCCGCGCTGGCGCCAATACGTCTGTCAAAGCTATGACGTCACTCCTCTGGAAAGCTTTCCTGATTGTCTAGAATTAGCTTGATTATCATGCTTACAGCTGTTACAATGACACACACACGGTTTACGCAGTATGTGGCATATGTATATTTATTTTGCCGGGCAACTACTTCGGGATCCGATGAGTTAAGCTTCTCCGCTCTACTGCACCGTTGAGCAGCATCTGCACTCTCTTTCTCCATGCCTATTCCACAGTGGCAAACGCCAGTCAGAGGCGCTATCAAGCGGCTCCAGCACACTGTCAGATGGCGACTGCACAGGGAACGCGCGCGCGTCGGCGTCCATATGTCTACCAAGGCTATGGCGGCACTCCTCTGGAAAGCGCACACCGGCGGAGGCGAGTCGCGCGCGGCCGCGGCCAAGTGCGACGGAGGTGCCGGCTCCGGTGCGTGACACCACTGATCGTCTGCGCAGTGCATCGAATTGCGCGCACACCGGCGGCGAGCCGCGCGCGGCGGCTGCGGAGTATCATTGCGCATGCGCAGACCAGTGCCACGCGAAATTGGCTCAGTGAGGCCAGTGTAGCTAACGCTACAAAAAGCCGGTAGTGGGTGTGACCGAACTTTCGATCGCGGGAGTTGGCCGGTCATGCAAGCCACCTGCCTCCCGAGCTGCGCTGAGACGACGAGGAGTATTTCCGAGAGTCGTACGTATTCAGAAACGGTCCTTGAATATAATTGACTTGCCACAGCCTACAATACAGCACAAACGCATCTCGAACGAGGTGTCTTAAGTCGTCGCCAAGGCATGAAGCACAAACACGTTCCAAACGCGCTGCATTGAAGGCGGTGACAATTCAAGTTCAAGACAATAAAACGGTTCTGAATACGGGGAAAAGATAATGCCCAATTTATTTTCTCTTTACTTTAATGGTGTTTACCTTCTTACAAAAATCGCCACGTGAATTCGACGCTTTGCTCGAGCTGCTGCGCCCCACCATCTCCAAGCCAAGTATTCCGTGGTGGCCATGGTGCCACAGACCCAGAGGAACCCACTCGTTTGTATGTGGTGGCAGGAAGCCAGCGCAATGAAAAAAAAAACAAAACAACAAAAATTGAGCATCGCTGATTGGTTCCAGCAGCTTTGCGACTGCAGTCGCGCGACTGAAAAATCGGTCAGGAAGCGACTAGCCAAAGCAGTCACGTTGCGACCGTTTGCGACCGTTCGCAACTGTTTGCGACCAGTCGCAAATGGTCGTGCGACCGCTGTTAGTCGCCGGGGTGCACCAGCCTTAAAAGCCAAGTGGGTGAAGTACACGTGTTGGCGTGACATTAGCTGAGCATGAAGGTCACATACACGAACCCAGCCCTTTTCTAGGCTGGTGCGTGGAGGAGTAAAGCTATCACGTGAGGAAAGCATGTCCATGTAAGTATTCACAATAGCAGGGGACATATGTCTGTTGCTACAAAAAGTTCAGTAAATTTACACAACATAACGTAACACACTGCAACAACATACTGTAATAGAATGCCGGCATGGTCACCTGTAGTTAAACTCAAAGAAGGTGTGCATCTTTCATAGGCTCTCCATCAGAATATAAACAGAACTTTTAACTGGTCAGTTAGCGGTCGATATGAATAGACGCGCAGAACGATGTTGAAAAAAATCACAGGATATTCATGGAGTGAATGATGATAAGTGGGGCGAACCGTCCGTCCGTCCATTCATTCGTGTGTCCGTCCGTCCGTGCGTGCGTGCACCCGATCGCGTTCAAGAATTCAGACGACGCGTGGGTAACACTGACGAGACGCGAGCCAAGGTAGCCGAGCGCAAGCGTCTTCAGCGCGCCCGCCGCTCTGCTTCGTCCATGCCCCACCAACGATCCGCCACGTACGGTGACTATCCAGAAGACTAAGAGGCACTCGTTCTCCGCGCACTGAGGCAAAGCGTGCGCAGCAGCCAATCAGAGAGTAGCGGCCGAGTAACGCCATCTAGAAAATCAAACGAGAAATGTTCACCCATTTGTTTTGCCTTCTTCACTTTCTGGTTTCTTCTCTCGATTACGAGTGACCATTGCCAAGGTTAGACTAAGAGAAGCTTCGCCCCTCAAAGACGGGATGATATCAATAAAACGATAGTTTGAGATTTGGGGTATTATTTTTCTGTACGTGCAACAGAAAAAACGAAGCAAAAGCAAAAGGCTACATAGCCTGACGGAGGCTTTTGCTCCGAAATACAGTCTGGCAAAATAAAATAAAATAAAAACTAAAAATAACATGTCATACACAACTTAGCCGCAATTAGAGAACATCATTATATACAGATACAATTTGCAAATTCTGATCACACATGTAACCATCACAAATATAAAAGAAAGAACAGGACAGTAAATAGTAATGAAATACCTAAAAAACATCGCAATATATACAATAGGTGAGGTAAGGAAAGCATCTGGAGACACATACATTCCTAAGCCCCTTGAACAAACAATAAGCAAAAAAAAACAACAACAAAAGGACACAAATGGTGTACTCTAAGCAATTGGGACACAGAAAGTAATAGATAATCCAAATTTCTGTATTAAGTGTATTCAATACAATTATAAAGGAGAACTTCCTTGAACTTATTTTTGGAAGTTTTCTTATTTAGGTCAAGTACGTCACCCAGTTTGTTGAGGAGACTCGGTATTTGATAATCAATATGTTTTTGACCATAGGTTGTTCTAGTTTTCGGTGTTCTTATACTATGTGTATCTAGATAGTACTCAGCACATCGAGAAGAATCGTACATGGGGTATAGTTTATTATTATGGATAGACAATAATAACTTATAATAATATATTTGGTTTGCTTGTAATATGAGATATTTAGGGAATAACGGACGTGCGCTAAGACCTTGTGGCATACCGTAATATCCCTCGAATAGTCTTAGTACCTTCTTTTGTAGGGTAAGTAATGTTTTATAGTTTTGAGCCGTCGTTGTTCCCCAACATAAGACACAATAACTTAGCCTGGAATATATCAGTGTATAATATAACGCTTTCTTTAGCCAAAGTGGTAATAACGGACATAGTTTGTACATACATCCAACGCTTCTACTTAGATCTGCTACCAATTTATTTATATGTTCATTCCAGCAAAGGTCTTCCTGGAACCACACACCCAAGAATTTGTTAGAGTGAAGTTTTTAGAGTGATCCTGTATTATCTAGAACAGTGGTTCTCAGCCATGAAGGTACTGGAGACCAATTGTAGACCAGTATAACGGATAAGGTACCCCGTGAAGGGAAAGAAAAGGGGGGTCCTAAATTTACACAACATGCACCGTAAAATAGGTGCTCTTTTTTCTCCGTATCGAAGAATGGTTCAAATAAATGTGCCCCGCCTATTGCTTGTCAATGAGTTGCGAGGCCTGCAGCTACAATCAACCTGTTTGTAGCCGTATGTTTGCTCGGTAATTATTCAAGCCTCGAAAACGTAGACTGCCCTGCATTTGTCGTAGAAAACTGCAACAAAAACTGGGTTAAGCACAAGCTTTTCCTTTCAGAGTTGAACGTGACAGCGATATTCTGTGCCTATTGCGTGCTTCAAGCACTTAGTTTATGAAATCTTTTCGAACTTGCTATGCACCCTCTAAGTGGCCTCGCGGTAGGATAACCCCATGTTCTGACGCCCGATGGCAATGCGCGCTTGTAACACGCATTATTACGGCAATATTGCATGTTGTATAGTTGGACGCGTGTCTTTGTAAAGAATGAAGCTTACTTTCGCTGCATTCCTAAACAGAGCAAGTTATTTCCACTGCATTCACAAGCAAAGGCGTCGTTGTGTGATAGAACGCGCGCTTGCCACGCAAACGACCAATCTCCACGCATACCGAGAATTTCTTATTAATTATTTTCTTGGCGTTTCACTTAATTTTTCTGTCACGCAAAAATAACGATTTTTTTCTCACAACCAACGACACTGAAATTTCTGCGAAACGAACTTCTAAAGCTATCGCGTTTAAAGCTTTACAGCCATCTCACAAAGGGGAAAACATGAATTCGCTCCACTGCAATCCAGTATTGTTAGGCAGTGAAAGTGAAAAAAAGTGTAAAGAGACATTTGTAAGTAAACTTATAATAGTGCCCCCCCCCCCCCCTAAGCAGTTTTCTTCTTTTGGAAATGAACTAGACACCCGTTTGGGAACCGCCAACTTAGCATGATTTTTGCCAGAACTACACCTGCATCAATCCTTATGTTTTTGTATGTTTCCTGCGAGTGCAATGTTGCCTTAAGCAATATCCACATTTAAGGGATATCACCGTGGTTCTGTCTTTTATCGTTGTAGCAAATATAGCATTTGATACTTATAGAGTAGTCCTTTATTATTGTTTGTGTAATATGTAGTAACTAACAGCACTGCACAGATTTTCAAGCAAGTCAAATATTAGTGATTGGAATTGCCCTATTGGTGGGCCAGCTGGCTACAAAATGAGCGATGCACGTGTAGCATTGACGGCGTAAAACACTCAACGGAGCTGACGAAATGATGCGCAGTCGTTAGTCAAATCAGCAAAAGGTGTTGTCAGCAAAGCGGGGCTGACATGGCACTCAGAAAAAAAAAAGGTTGGTACGGTAATCAACAACAAAAGTAACGGCAATAAATAGTGACCCGGGCTCTCTTCTCTAGTATTCATGTTTCTAAGCCAACACGAAACGGGACTGGCTAATAATAGCGTAGACGTGTTTTAACATCCCCGTCATTAATCATCTCTGTTTCGGCGTCCATACAAAAAGCTTTCCTTGCTAAGTTGTATACAACGGAGTGAAAACATCGTAGCTTCCTTTCACAAACGTGGTTGTGAAACGCAACGTGACACGGGGCTTGCATAAACTAACCGCCTTAAATTATACGCATAGCCCTCGCTGCCCCCAACACAAAATTCGACGCTAGATCACTGACCGTCAATGGTCGTTCAACCGCGTATCGATGTTACGCGGTAAGGCAAAGCCTCTGTGACCCCGACTATTATTGATGGACTACAGAATTAACCAAAACGTGAAAGGGGGGTGCGTCCACCTTTGTCTGCTGTGGTGCGTCGCAAAATAGCACGAACACGCGCTACGTGGCCAACGGTCACTGCTCGCCCTTCGTCTGATCGATGGAACGACGCCACCATGTCGCCGTACGCAACAACACTGAGAGAGATAGATGGATCAAAGAAAAGAGAGAGGAGGTGTGTGACGCCAGACGGGGCGGCGTCAGTCACGGACGCACGCCTCTGAGAATGGGCTTGGGACCCCGGTCAAACTTCTTGCTGGTCGAGCGATTTTCGCATCAAGGTTCACTTCGGTCGGCCACCCTTGTATTGCCTCGCTCTCCGAGCTTTTGGTCGAAATTGAGTTTGGGGAAGCGGCAGAGCTTATACGGGAGAGGAGAGGCCGTCTAGGCAGCCTTTTCCTTTTGATCAACGCAGATTTTGTGTGTGTATTTATAACACAACGCAATATATACATGCTCACCTCTTTTAAGACGCTTCCCTGTGTTTATGAGGTCGCACGTTGTATATGTACCACGAAGCCGCCGGCGCGAAGCCGATAGGAACACCCACCGAGCTTGATCGGTACGCCACTTCGCCGAGTCCGGACACGCGGACGCTGTAAAGGTGTCGGACTCGGGGGCACTTGCGGCTGTCGGACGTGCTAATGACATTCGTGTTCTGGCCTGCACTATTTTTTATTTTTTCATCTTTGCGGATTGGAGGATGGGATTGTTTGCTCCTTCTCAATTTTTTTTTTTGTTCACCGCCGCAAACAGTTCGATAACCACGATTGACATGCAGAGTAACTTTAGTTGACGGCGGAAAAACCGCGAAAAATTTCGTGGCTGGCATGAAAGGAAACGAACGAAACTGTATATCAACTTTTAAGCGAGGTGCAGCTTGTCCCGTTTCTTATTTAAAGGGGAGGGATGGTAGATTTCAGGGGAGTCGAGGGAAAGAAAACTCTCTTTCGGCGTCTGTAACGCAAGACGCAGCCAGAAGATGTCCTGAAGGGATGTGTTTGCATAGACGAGAGTAACAACTGTTCGGTTTCGAATGGAACAACTTGTCACTGTTCCATTATTTGCTTGCATGTGAAACATCATTTGAATGCTCTGTGTTGAATTCGAAGGTTAGTTCTTCGCTGAGCCCAAACAAAGCGTTGCCATGGAAAGTTTATTGCGATCAGACGTGTCGGTGACATTAACTAACAAGACTTGATGATGCTGAAGACTGTGCTTTAGCTAAAGCGACAATTTGGCGATAATAAATGCTCCTACTTTATTTTCCCCTGTCTTCAGTCGGGCTCGTATTGGCATAACTCTGACTCAAATATTACATCAGAACCACCATTCAGTTCATCAAACATATTCGTAGCGACACGACATGTTATTGCCCATATCTTTGGTTTTTTCAAAAAAATTTGAAATCGCATTTAAGTACGTTAACACTAGGCACTATATATTTGTTTTTTGAGTCTCATTTACCTCATATTTCCGTGTGCAACAAGACAGCACTCCTTTATTCAGCAAGAAGGGCGTAGACGGCTGTGTCAAGCTCGAGAAGCTGAATGTTCACACTCCAGTAGGTTTGAGAGTGGTCTACCTAAATCTACGAAGTTGAAGTGTGCAGCGGGACTCAGAAAAACTTCAACCTATCCCAGAATCCCTCCCGTCACGGCTGTATGCTATAACGTGCCATTCCATCGTATATTTTAACCGTGCCAGCTGCTTAAGGGGACACTAAAGAGCAAATTCATTCGTATACTCGCGGACAACTTTCTGTGGCAATGAAGGCAAGGCTTCGGAGGCAAAGAGGGCATGTGCCACCGCTCTAGCAAATAGTGCCACGAATGCGTCCGTGTTTTTCGCATGAAAGTAGTAAAAAAAACACTATCTTGTACTAGATGCTGTTTATAAAGAGACGCTGCTCAGGCCGAGGAGCTAACGTTATTTATTGTTGCTTTCTGAGAAGACATTTCACGTTTTTGCGCGTCTAAAAAACGTTGCACGTTTTACGTGCACTTCACAAACAAAATGGCGTCTTCGTCTTTAGGTGAGCGCGCGTCGCCCTCCAGCTATTCCGACGACTCGCTAAAAGAGCTTGTGTCAAAGTTCTCTCACAAATGGCTGTGTAAGCAGGCGTTTAATATTGTGTGCAGTGGAATTACATGAATGCTGCTGTCATTCGAAACGCGAGCCCAAGCGGACTACATCACGGAGGAGTACGGGAGCAGTGTCTCCGCCCACGTGGCCTTCCCTTCATTGCCACAGAAAGTTGTCCCCGAGCATAGCTCTTCAGTTAAGTACAATTTCCCGATCCTGAAAACACTATCCTTACCGCGACACGACAATTGGTAAACGAGAGAACACGCGAAAAGGAAATATGTACGGAGGCACCACCTTGAGATTCTCGCATATAAACAAAACACGGGACGTCATACATTTTGAAGGCGTCTACTGGGTGTGAAAAGGGGTTTATTGTCGTGTATTGCGACGGCGGCTCTACGATGAAAACACGACCGGGACAGAGCAACGTTCAGGCAGATGCCGGCGATGATCAGCACGAGGCGAGCGAGAGGAGCCCAGAACCCAGTACCCAAGCGGTGGCGATCCTGCTTGCCAACGATGCGTTTTCGTCTTCACAATTTGCCCCCGCCGAAAAAAAGCCATCCTGGCGACCTAAGAGTCTGGGGGCAGAGGGCTATGGTAAGGCCTCAGGCGGGCGACGTGGATGATGTCACGTCCACGCCGGCGCATGTCATCAGATGGGAAAAGTGGCTCAATGAGTAAATTCACCGGTCAGGTTTGCTCCAAAACGCGGTAAGGGCACTCGTACTTTGGAACGAGTTTTGAGGATAGGCCGGGGGTTTGGTAAAAAACAGCCAGCCATACAAGTGATTCCGGGGAATAGCTGTGGCTTCGCGAAGAGTCGGCGTAGTTTTCTTTCTGGCGCTGCGCTTCGTGTGACGTAAGGGTGCGTGCGAGTTCACGACACCTTTCCGCTTTTCGGGCAGCTTCGGACACAGATGGGCACTCGGAAGCGCCAGGACGGTATGGAAGGAAAGTGTCGATGGTGTGGGAAGGTTCACGTTCATAAAGAAGAAAGAAAGGTGAAAATCCAGGGGTAGACTGTGCCGCGGTGTTTTATGCGAACGTGATGAATGTAAGAATGCGATCCCAGTTAGTATGATTAGATGTCACATACATCGCGAGCATATCGCCGAGGGTGCGGTTTAATCTCTCCGTGAGCCCGTTAGTCTGCGGGTGGTATGCCGTGGTCTTGCGATGAACAACATGGCATTCAGAAAGCAGAGCCATGACGACTTCTGATAGGAAGGCTCGACCTCGGTCACTTAGTAGTTCTCGAGGTGCATCATGTCGTAGTATGAAGTGATGGAGGACGAAGGACGCTACGTCCCGCGCACTTGGAAGGCGGTGGTCTCAGCGTAGCGTGTTAAATGGTCCACAGTGACTATGATCCACCGATTTTCATCTGATGTTATCGGCAGAGGGCCTTAGAGATCAATTCCGATCTGATCGAAAGGTTTGGCAGGGCACGGAAACGGCTGAAGCGCACCGGACGAGTGGAAAGGCAGTGATTTGCGGCGCTGACAGTCAGGGCAGCCCATAACAAATTTTCGAACAAAATTATACGTTCCGCGCCAGTAGAAGCGATGGGGAATATGTTCGTAAGTTTTGAAAACTCTGACATGGCCACATTGGGGATCATCGTGAAAAGAGGCACATATTTGTGATCGCAAGCTGCGTGGGACGACCAAGAGCCACTTACGACCTTCAGGGGCGTAGTTGTGTCGGTGTAGCAGCCGATCACGAATGGTGAAATGAGCAGCTTGACGTCGGAGAGATCGTGATACCGCAGTGGTCGACGATCCATAGAGACAGTCAAAAAGGGAAGTGATCCACGGGTCGTTGTGTTGTTCACTGGCAAAGGAGCCGAGGTAGAGGGATGAGACGGAGTTGGTACCAGTGGTTCCGCAGACCGAGTCGGGAGGTGAAGGCGAACGGGACAGGGCATCAGCGTCAGAGTGCTTGCGTCCTCTGGGATAGATGACGCGAATGTCGTATTACTGGATTTGCAGTGTCCACCGAGCTAGGTGGCCAGAAGTATCCTTCAATGTGGCGAGCCAACAAAGTGCACGGTGGTCCGTTACGAGGTCGAATGGGTGACCGTATAATTAAGGGAGGAACTTGCGCGACGCCCACACTAGCGCTAAGCACTCCTTTTCAATGACGCTGTAATTGGCCTCAGCTTTAGTGAGCGTGCGACCCACATAAGCGATGACGTATTCGGAGTAGCCCGGCTTGCGTTGGGCGAGGACATCGCCAAGACCAACCCCGCTAGCGTCTGTGCGAACTTCCGTTGCAGCTGCTGGGTCAAAGTTCCGAACAATGGGAGGAAAGGTTAGCAGACTACGGAGCGTGGCAAACGCAACGTCGCAGTCAGGAGACCAGGATGAAAGGTCTGCTTCACCACGTAGTTGGTCAGTGGTGACATGATCGACGTGAAATTTTGAACGAAGTTCCGGAAGTACGAGCATAGTCCGATGAAACTGCGTAGTTCTATCAGTGTAGTAGGTTTCGGGAACTCAGCGACTGCACGAAGTTTTGCAAGGTCGGGTAGAACACCATGCTTGGACACGATGTGCCCTAGGATGGACAGCTCTCGCGTGGCGAAATGGCACTTTTTAAGGTTCATTTGGAGCCCAGCGTTGGTTAAACACGTCAGACCCAGTTGGAGCCGAAGCAGATGTGTGGGAAAATCGGGAGAGAAAACGACAGTGTCGTCGAGGTAGCATAGACACACAGACCACTTCAGTCCATGCAGTGTGTTGTCCATGAGTCGTTCAAACGTGGCAGGAGCTTTACAAAGCCCAAAAGGCATTACGTTAAATTCGTACAGGCCATCTGGTGTAATGAACGCAGTTTTCTGGCGATCAGCTTCTCCCATAGGAACCTGCCAGTATCCAGATCGTAAGTCTAAGGAGGAGAAGAATTCGGCTCCTTGGAGGCTGTCAAGGGCATCATCGATGCACCGTAATGGATAGACGTCTCTCTGCGTCACATCGTTCTTTCGCCGGTAGTCGACGTAAAATCGAATCGATCCATCCTTCTTTCAAACTAGAACAACAGGAGATACCCAAAGACAGTGCAATGGTTGAATAACGTGACGGCGTAGCTTCTCTTTGACCTGGTCGTTGATGACGTGACGTTCTGCAGCAGAGACACGGTACGGTCTTTGACGCAATGATTGGTGCGAACTGGTGTCAATGTAGTGGTGCACTGTGGAAGTGCGACCCAATTGCGGCTGAGAAACGTTGAGTGAATTCGCGAAGTGCTGGAGGAGATTAAGAAGGTTGGCGCGTTCTTGAGCACTTATGGTGTCGGCAATGGAACTCGAGAAGATTTCCCTCGACGAGTATTCCAGCGGGGAAACGGACTGAAGTTCGATCGAGGCGCTACTTCATGATTCGTCTGGCATCTTAAGGAAGAAAGAAGAATCAAGGTACTCCACTCGACCGAGACATTCGCAGGCAAGTAGCGTGAGCGGTGCAGAAAGGGGGTTGTGGACGAAAATATTGTTTTGGCTAGCAGTGACGTCAAGTGTAGCGAAGCAAGGAAACGGGTCTGCAGCCCATGAAAATCTTGGAAGGTGTCAACATTACCGTAGCATCCTTAGCATCATCGCAGCAAACAGGGACAACGGAAAGAGAAGCTGGCGGAATTTCAGTGTCCTAACGAACGACGAGTTTTGGCGACCGATCAAGAGTTTCGTGCAAAGGTTCGTCACACATGTGCGAAAATTGAACTTCAGCGCGTGCGCAGTCGATGACGGCATGATGATGTGACAGAAAGTCCCACCCGCGGATAACGTCGTGCGAGCACACTGAAAGGACGATGAACTCGACAACGTACATAGAGCCTTGGATGAATGTGCGGGCCATACAGGTGCCGAGAGGTCGAACTGGTGGTGCGCTAGCCGTACGAAGCGATAGTCCAAAGAGCGGCGTGGTCACTTTGCGTAGGGAGTGGCAGAGCTGGGCGGCTATAACAGAAACGGCCGCACCTGTGTCGACGAGGGCAAAGGTAGAAACACCATCGACAGATATGGCGACGACGTTAGCAGGTGAAGTGCGAGGACTTGAGCGTTTCGACGACGGCGCAGTTCTTGCCTCTGAAACTGCGGCGTTCAGTTTTCCCGGTTTGAGGAAGCGGGTCGAGGACGCATTGGGGACAGTGATCGCCTGCGAGGAGATGGGGAGCGGGGAGAGTGAGTCTGAGGTGAGGGCTGGGGTGACCGAGACTCGGGAAGGTTAGTGTAGCCATATTGCGGTAAGGGATAGGGAGCAGGTAGATGCATGTGCTGTGGGTCATACGGGAACTACCGAGTAGCGTCGTGGAGTGGTTGAAAGCGACGGCGGCAATATCCTGCAACGTGTCCTGGAGTACTGCAGGTGTAGCAGATCGGTAGATTGTCAGGAGTGCACTAGGAATTGTTGACTCGCGGTGCGGCCCAAGAAGTCGAAAGAGGGGCGAAGTGGAGAGCAAGTGAAGACATGAGTGGCAAATGCTATTGGCGGGGTCTGCTGCGTACCACCTAGGCATACGTAAGAGGCGCTGCTACGGGAAACAGGCGTGGCCACAGGCTGCTGGTGGGCAGCGACGGGAACAGCCTGAGCTACCTCTTCGGCAATAGCGTCGCGGAGGGGTGACGGCAGACGAGAGGACAGGGGCTGTTGCGTCAAGGGAATCAACGACAGTTGTCGAGCTACTTCTTAACGCACAAAGTCTTTAATCTCTTACAGGGTGAGTGAGTGATCGGAAACAGAAGTGAGACTGGAGAGCGAGTCGGCGTGTGAGGAAAATGGCCGAGTCAGGGCACGCTGCTTCATCAACTCGTCGAAACTTTGACATAAAGTGACAAGATCCGCAACGGTGGCAGGACTACGGGCCAGGAGCATCTGGAGTGCGCCGTCATTTATCCCTTTGAGAATGTGCTGAATCTTCTAGGACTCGGGCATGACGGTGTTCACATGGTTGCAAAGATCAACAATGTCTTCGATGTAACCGGTGAACGATTCCGATGGCTTCTGTGCGCGAGTCCGCAAGCGTTGTTCGGCCCTGGACTTGCGGAGAGCGAGTCAGCCAAAAACGTCAGCAAAGTACGTTTCGAAGATAAACCACGTCGAAATGTCATTTTTGTGGTTGTTATAACATATTTCTGCAACGTCAGCGGGGTAAGAGATGATGTTAGTCAACTTTTCCGCGTCATCCCGCTTGTTGTTTGCGCTCACCAGTTCGTAATGTGTGAAACAGTCTTCCATGTCGGTCTCATCAGCTCCGCTAGAGACCTGGGGCTTTCGCAAGCGAAGAACGCCGGGGGTGCTGGAGGATGGAGTGAAAGAGCCAGGTTGCGCGTTGTTGGTGGCCATGATGGGAGGTAGCGTTCGGTTGCGCAGCTCCAGGTTTAGGCGACGGCGAATGGCAGCACCCAGGTTCAGGCGACGGGGAACGTCAATACCCTCCACCAATTGAAAAGGGGTTTATTGGCGTGTGTTGCAACGGCAGCTCTACGATGAAAACACTATCGGGACAGAGCAACGTTCAGGCAATGATGATGATGATGAGCCTTTAGCTTTGCTGACACTCGTCCACAAAGGGGTATCGGCCAATAACCGGGCGGCAGGATAGATGCCAGCGATGATCAGCACGAGGCGAGCGAGAGGAGCCCAGAACCCAGTACCCAAGCGGTGGCGTTGCTGCTTGCCAACGATGCGTTTTCTCCTTCACAGGTGCTACATAGCTTTTAATTGATAAACAAGAAGCACATTGTCATCTGTGGGTGCCATAGACCTAGTATGGGAAGTTTGAAAAAAAAAGTCATCGAGCATAATGTAATGAAAATACAAAAAATACATTTTGAAAATGCTAACGCCACGCGCGGAAAGTTTTTCGTCAAACTTGAAAATGAATCTTGCCCCTTTTTCTTCACTAATTATGAACTTTAGAAGTGAAACGTATGACTTTATATTTCTCAAAGTTCGTCAATCAAAACCAACTCATTGTTTCTCTTTAGTGTTTCTATAAATTGCGCGCACAACGAGAACACAATCCGAACGCACGTCTGGCGTTGTCACCACTTCATCGAAGCACGTAATAATGACACCATCGTTATCGCAACACGAAGCGGGCGTCTTCGTTAACAGCAGCTATTCCCGGTTCACTGATTCGCGCAGGCATACATCTTAAATGGGTACGCCGGCTTGCCGCCGGTTAATCGGGTTTTTGTTCCGCGTGACGAAGATAACGTACGTCAATGGCGCCGATGTATACGGGTCCCCCGGGTCCTGTGCATGGATAATGCCTGTGTATGTGTACGCAGAGTCACCGTCATCAGCCTAAGTCTCTGCAAAGGCCAAAAGGTCTGCCGCTGTCGGCGCCCCACTTTCCTCTCATTTTTGTGGGCTTCTTATACGTCGGCCGAGAGTAATATGGTTAATGCGGCACTGCTTTCGGTGCTGACCTTCCATTGCCCGTCTGTAGTTTATGCCGGACAAAAAAGAAAGAAAACAGAAATGTCACAATGCCAGAAAAGGGCTCTCGGCTTGTATCAGCGTAAATGTAAAACCATGGTATGTTATAAAACCAAAACAGTATGCGAAAAAGAAAACACAGTGTGCACTTCTCCGGGCGCCGCTAACGGCGTCCTCTCCGGTGATTCCAACACTGCTCATTAGATGGCGCGCCGCCACTCAAATAAAAAAAAATTAAATATAGTTTTTGGTTCATTAAGTATTACGGCTTGGTGGCGCTAGCCACTGTCCGATCTAAAGGCTACAGCCATATTCATCTATCCATCCATCCATCCTACGGCTTGGTGGCGTTAGCCACCACCCGATCTAAAGGGCACAGCCATATATATCCATCCATCCATCGATGGTTTTCGATGGCTCGCTTGGACAAGAAATACACAGCTTGTCATTTACCACACGTTGTATCATAGCGTATACTCTCTCGTGGTCTGCGCGTGGTATCTTTGTGTCTTTAGACCAGGAAAAAGCATTTGACAGACTAGAGCACACGTATATCTTTAGTGTGCTCACAGCCTTTGGCTTCCCTCATTTGTTTGTAGAAATAATCAGAAATAACCACACCGGTCTAAAAAGCACACTTTTTCTGGATGGCTGGGAAAGTGCCCCCTTTTCCATTACACGTGGGGTGCTGTTTGTCCTCAGCCTTGAGCCATATTTGCGTGCTCTTGACGCGGATTCACGTGTCCGGGGTCTTGCGCTTCCTGGTAGCGGTGTCGTGAAAGTCACAGCTTTCACTTATGATATAACCTTGTACCTTTCAGATAAAGATAGCCTTTCACGCAGCGTGCGTGTATTTTCCCAGTATGGCGACATTTCAGGTGCAGCGTTTAACATCTCCAAATCCCGGTATTTCTTCATTGGCTCTCCAAACTTCAGGCTTAGCGCCATTTTTCCTATTCAGTCGGCCACGTCCCTTTGTATTTTAGGTATTTTATACAACCACTACGGCATTTGCGAATCCGTTTGGTTAAACGCTCTCGAAGAAGTAAGACCAAAAATCCAAGACGCACGGGATTTCGATTTTCCGCTTCTTGAGTGGAGGTACCTTGCGCAGACTGTATTTTGCTTTCGCATTTGCTACCCTTCTCCCGTCGTGCAATCGTCCTTACGAATCGTGCGTTCACTGCAGTCGGATTTTTGCTCCCCCCCCCCCCCCTTTTTTTTTAGTCAGGCGGAACTGAGTTGGTCTCTCGTGTGGCACTGGGACAGCAGTGTTCTCGGGGAGGCTTTGCTTTTCCTTCAGTGTCCATACGCTGTCGGCTACTCAAACTGCGCTTCGTCTTGCACCTAGGGCAAGGGAAGGAATCTCTCATGCGAACGCTTGCATATTCATTTCTGGGTACTCATCTTCGGCATTTGATGCCTAATGTGCACCTTAACAGGGGCCACAGTCAATAACACTTCCTGTGTTTTATGCAACAAGTGTTGCATTTTTAGGCCATGTCCAGTCGACCTGTCCTGGCATAGATGTGTTGAACAACGATATAGTTGAGACAACTGCTGCTTTGGTGCTTTCGTTGGCTCCCCCAGACCTTCGTGATCGCTCTAGTTAAGTGTCTTGGAGCACGTTAACGGCTTTTTTTTTCTGACTGAACACCTCCAAGACTTCATGTGGTGCCTGGGATGGGGTGTGCTTCCCACCTTCGATCACGTCGAAACGTACGGAATGGTCCAGTCAGCAACATGCCCGAACTACTCCCTTCAGGAAACAAATCAGCATTTTCTGAGGCATTGCATCATCGCTCGTGTTTTTTGGAGAGCTGTACATGCTGGATTTCGCTGCCTCAGAGTAAATCGCTTCGTTTATTATGGGCGTTGTTCTCGAGGCCGCTTTGCTTGTCATCTCATTGTTGCTTGTTCTTTCTGCCTTTGGCGCAACCGCTGGGAGGCGGTTGCAGCGGGCCACCGCCGCCACGCGCTCTTCCCAATCCTAGAACGATTGTACTCGGAGCTGCTGTCTGTTTTGTCGGAGGAGCTTTTTTTCCACGGTGAAGAAGAATTCCTTCGCCACTGGTCTTGCCCTTTTGTGTCGGTCTATGACAGACGAGTGAAACTTGTCTAATGTTTCGATGCGATGGCAGAAATGACATGTCAACATGTAAATGTGCGAGATGTACATATTCATGTTTTATTTGTGCCTCTTGTTTGCCTTGCAATATTCATACGCGTATCTGTCCTTTTCTGACACATATTTGTGTGGCTGTGTTTGTGAGAACCATCAAATGCACATGCTCTATCCACGTCAACTCATATCCATGTTCATGTAATTGAAGTCTGTTTTGTAATCATCGATATTGTATGTCAAAGAAGCAAATGTTCTGGTGAAATGTTATTGACGTCTGTGACAATAAATTTTTCCAAACACAGGCTTGTTATTTACTCTCTTGCTCCAGAGTTTTGCCTCTGATCGGGACGGCTCACTGCTCTTTCGTAGTTGAGTACGAAATACTCGAAATCGTTGAACACTTTTTCTAAACACACAGACTGGGACCACCTCTTTCTGGTACTCTTGAAACTGGGACATCTTACTGCTATCCCATAGTAAAGTACATCATGCTCCATATCATGTAACATTTGTTCTATACACTGCCTAGGACGGCTTTCTGCTCTCCCCTAGTAGAGTACCAAGTATTCAAAACCGTTAAACACTTGTTCTAAACACACATGTCACTCTTTGTGGTGTAGAAGGGAAATATTCAACTGTGTATTTTTTCCTAAATAATTATTAAAGCTCCTGGCCTCGCTACGAAAATAAGTCAAGTACCACATAAGCCTGTCTGATTGGGTGAGAGGTGCGATCGCCGCATGTTCGAGTACTAATGAAGCAATTCTTCCCAACTCATATGTGTGCATCCATCTATGCAAACTTAAATTAATATTTTCCTTTTTTTACCAGCCAGCCGTCATCTATAATAGTAGCGCCTGAATGTAATCACAACGTACCTGCGCCTTTCCGTTTGTGAAGGCCATTAAAGCGACTGTTTACCTGGTGATGTGATATTTACTTGAACTATTGTATAGTATGGAATAAAATTTCCAGTTTACACATTTCGCGGAATGCATGCTGCTTCCCCATAGCAGAGTACAAACGGTAGTCTAGATGGTTGGTCTTCTGTACTAAACTTTATGCTATTTCATTGCATAGCCTGAACGTCCATCCGTCCATTCATACGTCCGTTCTTTCGTTCATTCATCTGCCTGTTTTGCCGTCCGTCTGTGCTTCGCCCCACTCGTCATCATTCAACTCGTGGATGTACTGTGATTTTCGTTTTGTATTTTGAGACACTGGTGTAAGGCCCTTCAAGGCCGTGCATACAAGTACTCAGGTATTTCATCATGAAGCCAATAAATTAGACGCGCCTTCTCTCATTAAGGCAGATTTCCACAATGTTCCTCTTGCGCAATGTAAGTTCAAGCAACTTGTTACGCAGAGGCTCTAGTACTTTTCAACTGCAACGTGCTACACATACGTCACTAAATAAAATTTAACTACACCTGAACAGACATTCTGAAGACGGATTATTTTATGCGAAACCCATCGTTGACGCGCACCGCTCGGCTTTCTATTTATAGCGGCTAAAAGCGCTACACATTTTGATTCACCCCCTCTGGACGTGTTCACTCTGTTGCGCTGACGCTTGACATTGTTGACGAAGCGCTATGACTATTTGCGCCGTCGTTAGCACTGTCAGATTTGACCTATGAGCAACTGTGAGTGATTGCGTCAAATTTACAAACGGCAGTTAAGGCATTCAATGCTCTACAGCAACAAACATAACGTATTACTAATACATTACGTCTCCTTGTTTTGTAGTAAATAATATTATGTAAATTGCAATGTAATATATCTTTATACAGAAGTAATTATTATTCTATTTCTTTTGATAAGTAGCTTCGAATACCAGGCGAGAAACGCAGAGCAATTTCGTTCGTGGCTGTGTTTATTTAAAGCCAAGAGAAATTATACATTTAATGTGGTTGGCGGAAAGCGGCACGTCGAACGACTCGCCAAACATGGTAGTGCCTTCAAATAAGTCATCACGTGCAGCTCTATTCTGCAAAATCAACTTAGATTAAGACATGTATTACGCGGGGAGCTCTATTAATTTGCATCTCATTGTAACTTGTTTTGCTATGCTGCTAGTCTATACAACTACCACAAACAAGTTCTGTACGTAAATGTGAACAAAACCCTTTTCATCAAAAGCGTTACCACAGCTCTAGGCGGAACAAAAGCCTCTTAAGCTGCCTCTCCAGAGGTTTAATTCAGCCCACAGCAGTGGGCTTTGTTAATGAGAGCTAAGGGCACTAACCTCAGCGCTGTCAAGCAACAAGTGTTCTCATTTGTGGAAAGGTCACCCCTCTACATGGTCTCTGAGAGAAGTTCCATCTGTGCACGTTCTTCGGAGGTCACAGCAAACAATACTGTCGTGGGCAAAGACTGCGCTTTGTTGATCGCATATGCTTATGGTTCTGAAGAAGATTTGAAGCTATTAGCTGACATGTTCGTATAACGGGACATTGTAGAAAAACAAGAAGACATATTTTTGCATTCTTCTTCTTCTTCTTCTTCTTCAATTGTGTTGAACACATGTAAAGAAAGGTTCCATCATTCTTGCATTTTCCCAACTCTAGTCGGAGCGTGCTAAATGTGTTTTTATGTCACAGAAAAACAAACTTGCGTATAGGTCGCGAAAAATATGCACGAACCTACTTACACAAACCCCACTGTGGTCACTAACTGTCACAAAATTATGCTTACCTTTAACCTAATACGTTTATCAGCTGTTAAACACTTAGTTTACATTTTTACATTTTGCTTTTACCGCATTCCTTCCTTTTAACGAAACGGCTTCACTATATCGCTTTTTATTTTGCTGAGTTTCCCGTAGTGCAGGTGACATACCTGGGGAGGGTGAGGGAGACAGCTGGCCTGAAAGAAAGAGGTTGGTAAACGAAAACCAGAAGCATGCTGTGTAAGACTGTTTGACGTTAGTCTTGGGAACTTGACAAAAGGCGAAGGCCACCTTGAGTGAACAATTGAGTCAGCAGTACCTGTGTATTAGGTGCAAATATTAATAATGTTTGTGGCTAGTGTCATTACATCAACCATTATTTGTGTTTCGAATAGATGGACGGACGGACGGATATGTGGGAAAGGCGGTGAAATTCTAAACATCCTGTTTGCTATGCTGCGCTTGTAGGAAGGAGAATAGAAAATAAGGATGCGTAAACCATAAAAATTACAATGGTATGAGAATCGCTCACTTTACAAGTGTACTGTTAGGTCACTTAACCATTTAACCGTCTAGCGTAATATGGTGCACCTGACCATCTAGCGTAACATAGTGAAGTTGTACGACCTCCGCAATTTCTGACGTAACAATAACTCATCACTTTGTAATAATCTCGAAAGCCTTGCATGGCATAGATGATCACCCTTTCTTCTTCCAATTTCAATATATGCATTTGCTTTTGCTATTTATTTTCTTCAGGTATTCAAGTTGGTGTGCATGGCGTTTTAAGCGTGCAGCAGATTTAGCAACCCGGCTTGTCCATCTGATGTTTTATGTCATGTGGTCACACGATAGATAATAGAGCTATGAAAAAAGGGTAACAATGGTCAAAACTTGTGCGAACAAATTGACGAACAAAAATACTATATAAACAAAAATAACTTAGAAATATTCTCAATGACTTCCCTAAAATCGCAAAACATTCTTCCGAATCATCCAGTTAGCACCCGCGCCACGCTAGGGAGGGCTACACTGCCTGAACAAGCACACGATTACTAAAAGAATTGCTATGTTGCACGTTCTATACACACTTCTTCAGGTTCCACGTTAGTTGAGCTGTATGTAGAACTGCATCAAGACCTACACTAGCACTACAGTAACTACAGAATTAGCACTTCAGTGTTTCCCTTTCTCTCACCCTCACTATACTTTACACCCGCCCAAGATTCACCAATCATAGACCTTACTAAACACCTGATTTTTCTGTATTTTCTTATGCCGCTGCCTGTGGTTTGCGTTTGGGTAGTTCCCTTAAGTAACGTAAGATTGGTTTTGCTTATACCAGTTCCTAATATAGTTTTTTTTTCGTCGTTTTATAGTGTGCAGTGCTAGCAGTACAGCCACGCTTGTACTCACCACAGCGACGCCTGTTCCCGTTTCTCTTAGCCCATTACCTCTTGTGGAGGAAAGAAGAGAGAAATGTCACCTGCCAACCGGGCACGAACACGCCCCGCCGTGGCCCTCAGATACCAGCAAGGCAAGCGCGAGAATACCAGCGCACGCTGAGGAAGATCATACGACCATGGCATGGAATCGGATGAATGAAAAGAACAGATTGTGCAGCGTGGTGTGGGCAATAACGGTGCCTTTCTCGGACTCGTGTGACACTACACAGACTCGCGCGTGCGTGCGTCCCTACGCTTTCAATACGGAGGCACGTCGCAAGCTTTCTCCTTCTTGGTCGTGCCCCATTCTGGACGAGAATGCCGAGCCACGGTCGGAGGCATTCTCGTCGGAGCAGGCTACCGGGCAGCAAGGGAAAGCCGTGGACCACGCACCCATAACGACGTCATGAAAATGCTTGCCGCTGCTGCTCTTCGCGGCTCGACGGCCGCCGTCTCTCGCGTAGTCCAGGCACACTCTGGTGGTGGCTGTCAATGTCGGGGCCCGTAATGGTTGCCGTTCACGCACACGACTCCTCCTACCCCCCCCCCCCCTACCCCGTACACCTCCTTTCAAAGGCGGGGAATCTGCCTTATCCTTTTGCGTAATGTCCAGCGGCAATGAACTGGTACTATTCCTTGTGTTCTCGATTGTGGAGGATTCTTACACCCCGTCTGGCTATCATGATATTTTCTTTCGCTCTATGATGTGACTTTTTTTTCACTCTGATATTGCAACTCTTGATCATACATGTCCATGAGAAAATAACAATAGTTAAGAAAAGGAAACCTCTACTATCAACGCTCGTGCGTCTATACCATCATAGAGTCAGCGAGAAATATGTCTTTGGTGCAAGGGTTGGCAATCGACCACTCCCTATCGCGCCTATGTCCACTAAGGCTAGATATGCAACGAGTCAGGAGTGATTACTCAAAATAAATAGCAATGAACACGAACACAAGGAAAGTGATCGCCGAAAAGGCAGACTTAACAGCGAAGTTTAATTCTGAAAGAAACTCCAGACATGCGAACACCGACAGTACAGTGAAGTTAGGTTTCACGAAGTGAAGACGTCTTCAAAGACAAAAGACAAGTCAATATGGCGCCTAAATATCTGCATAAATTCTTAATTGACTTATAAATCGCTTTTCATGTTGACAAGTGCTTGCAAACACAACTGCATGCTTCTTCAATAGTGACACTCACTAAAACTTTCATATGTTCGCAATACGTTGTCTATTTCTCTTACTTATATCACCGCGCTTCACCTTAAAATCTTTGACCTTTCCGACATCACGTCCAATCTATAATTACTCGCTTACCGTGTATATTTTGCTTTCAGTATAGAACAGATTAAGGAGGTGCTTCAAAATAACAACAATAATAATAATAATAATAATAAATTGCACCCAACGTGTAAGGTTCCTGCGACCGTATACTTCCACCGCTGCAGCAGCATGTGCTCATTACTTTGGCTCAGACGCAATTACTTGGTTACTCTGACACGTTACTAGTGATTACGTTTGAGCGTTACTTTGGCTCTAACTTCATTACCTCATCCCTTGTCAGAGCTACACTGCACACGTCGTTTCTAGCCATTACGTCAGGGCTCGGGTTTTCTTGGGTGCGCAGTTTATTAAAGGAAGACTCTTATAGGGAAATTTTCGTGTAAAGAAGCTCAGTCGTGGAAACTTAAAGCTGTCATAGAGGATGACTAAAGCCGAGTCTACCGTTAGTCTTACTAATCAGTAAAGACCAACAGCATGATGCGATTACGTAATTAAGATACAGCATTGTAAGGAATAAATGAGAAAGAACAACTGTGCAAACGCTTCGGTACGCTCCGTACGGTGTGTATTGAATTTATTCCACCACAGAATAGAAACAAGCCTCATTCGTTGCTTAAAATTTCACAAGCTCCGCTACTCGGGGTGTAAAAACGTTCATTGTACACTCATGTGTCAAAGGAAGCGCCACCTTGTCCTCTAGAAATGTACATGAAGTCTATCGTGTATGTTAGTCGTAGAAGGATAATGCTCCAACACTTCAGTGCTACACGACCAGGAAAGTCGGTTGACCTACATCATGGAAAGTGAGACGCTAGAGTTGAGTAAATTCCTTCGGGGTGATAGATTTTCTGTGAGTGCCTTCAATGTCATTGTTTTGTTTATTCACTTTTTTACTGTTAACGGCTTATTTCTCTATTCCCAGTTGTAAAATACCAAGAGTATCTTACGAGGTACAATCTTGCTTGAAGTGCTTGCACAGCAAATTACTTATAACGAAGTCTGACAGCCCATTCAGTGAAAGCACGCAAATGCACCAAACTTTGGCTTCAAAAAGGCTGTCACAATGTTAAAAATGAGGCGTCAAGTGAGTATGCCAAAGTTCGACTTTCAGTTTTTTACAAATCTCAGGCTGGAAGAATACTCTTCACTTTGTCTACTCCAGTTAATTGTGTTGTTATTTGTTTGTAGAGTCACTTAAAACGTTCTGTATCTGCGTGAAGTTTATCTGCTGGTATTGCGCTTACTATCTTCACACATTCATTTAGGTTTGTTTCTTTAGTCTAATTTTTAATGCCATTCAATTTCAGGCACCCGATATCCTAAATTACTACGTGAGAATCATTGGTTTTCACTGCCTAGCTATTTATGCCATTAAACTGCGTGTTTTAATCCGAACTAATACTTCAGTCTTGCTTTCTTTTTAACACTCTCCTACCGCTCTTGGAACATTGTCATCTGGAAAACTACTCCACTTTTTTTCAATCATCTCCTAATAAGATTAACCCGAGCCACCCATTGTGCTTGACGTGGCACGCACAAGACAGGCTACCTTCCAAGCGCAAAAGGTTGAATGTCTTCCTCAACATTAAACATGCATGCTTGAATTCCGCGGAGAGCTCCTACATTACTTTACTTCATCACAACAGCAGCCTGGTTAGCCTCTCTCTACCTTTCCTTCCTGCTTTCTCTCCCTATCTCTCTCGTTGTTTCACACACACACACACACACACACACACACACACACACACACACACACACACACGCACGCACACACACACACACACGCACGCACACACACACACACACACACACACACACACACACACAACAAACAGCGACTGGAAACAAGTTACGACGACTGCAAAATAAGCACGCAAGATTTACAGCGCTCCTTACACGAGCACAAAGTATTCACGGGTTAAAACTACCCTCTTCCTGTTAAGATTCTTTTTACGTAAAGTCTCATTTTTATTTTCGTGTTATACCGTGCATTGCACAACCATCAACTATCTACTCACCCAGCAACAAATTCTACTCAACTCTTTTTACCGTCGCTATAGCAAGCTTAAAGCCAGCAGCAACTTCGCGTGCTGTGTCTGTTCTGACTCGCATTCATCCAAGCTCAAATAGAAAAGGTATGCTAGCCAAACACAGAGCGGTGTTCTCTCCGCCTTGAGTCCCTGCACTCTGATCCTCCGGGATCTTACTCCCAGGGCAAGCTGCCGTCCATCTCCATTAGAGGCAATCTTGCCTTAGGTACCTGTCTTTTTCTTTTCCTTTTCTCCGAATGTCGCTATGATTGCGAACAGCTTAATGCATCAGACAGACAAAAAGGAAACAGAGAAATAAGTACACCATACCGGAAACGGAAGACGCTATCGCATGCTACGAGCCCCGGGCCAGGTTTGTTTTTCTTCGAAAGAAGCCGGAATTTTGCTCCTCTTCTACGCCATCAGCACCGTGCTTGTTGCCAGCCGCATTTTATTTTCCTTTCTCGAACTCCTTTTTTTCTTTATTATACCTTACTTGCTGTCACATCGAATCTCTGTACTGCTCATGTGTTCTCGGCATGTAGAGCCTCTGACATTTAGAAGAATAGAGCCTCCCGATCGCCTGAAACGATTGCTTCGCTTTCTTTTTTCTTTTTTTATGGCATCCTTTCTAGCCTTGAGAAGAGATAGTGTATAGTCGGTTACGACCTGCAGTTGGTTACTATGCCCCTTTCTTACTTCGCATCCGCTTCCCGAACGCACATTCGTTTCTTGATTGTCCGGCCCACACTATCGTATCTTATACACGGAGAGTCGTATAAGTGTTTGTCGTGCAGTGTGCCAAAGCGCCGCGTATTCAGTCGGTGAGATGCGAATTATCAGCTTAAACAAACTCGATTTCAAGGAATTTATTGAAGTAAAGTAAATTCATTTTGGTGAGCTTAATTTAATTATGTCTTTTATCATTAAGCCTACAGTCTCATACTTGTAAATGTAAATTAAGGAAGCATATGTGGCGTATGACTCACACGGCCTGACGAACAATTGGAAGTGTACGAAATCAAAATGAATTCTGCACACATGCACTTTTAAAGAGCATACATTGCGAAATTCTCTTTCACATAAAAAAGAGATGACGTAACACGTATTGCTATAGCTTGAAAATTCGGACCGATGGCTTGTACTAATATAAATCAAGAACTGACAAATTATTCTAGACGAACATTCGAAACAATAACTTGCAAGTTCACAATTTCTTAGTATACTTAATTGCAAAGGCGCTGGCATACTATCATTTTTTTTTCACGGTGAGCTTTTAGCTATTCTTTGGTCGCAGCACGTTCACTTCAGTTTTGTTGATTTAGCAACAAAGTATACCATCATGCGTCGATAAAGAATGGAATTAACTGCTCTTCCGATAATGTCCATGATTTCACTGGAACGCCTCTCTTCCGATCATTCCAATCCACGTTCGTCGATCTGATCGTTGTATCCATGCAAGCAGTGCGTAGACGTAGTTTGACAAACTAGGTTACTTGACTTTGACACCTAGAAAGATGAGAGAGTAGGCATTTCTATCAGTTTGCTAGGAACTCAATAAATTAAGTTACAGAGATAGATGGGAAAAACTGAAGCGATGTTGCATCGTAAAGCCGTCCAAATGTTAAGTACAGGCACGAAATCGATCATTGTGTGCCTTTGTGGCATTGGCTGAGAGCAGGCTGCATATCAATGTAGGTTTGCAGCAGCGCTGATGTTCATTTGCGCCCATTCGCACCCAACTTGAGTGAGTTCTTGTGTTATTCACTTTTTTCAGCTTGAATATGGCAGCTGTACTCGCCAATAAGAAGGTCATCTGTCGAATATTTAATTTGTACTTGTTAGTTTTAGTAAGAAATACCTCCCTATAAGTATTCCCCTTTATGTTTCTGAGCATTAATCAATCAACGCCATAAACTGAATGCAATCGAGATATTTCGATTGCATTACGTCTTTTCGGATTTACTTCCTACTGTCTTCGCTGTACCATAGCTTTTTTTATTATTGAAAGCTTCTATCAACACATGCACAAACTTTTCTGTTTTCAGTACATCTAAAGTAGTCAACCATCAAGTCTGGTCGTGTGAAGTTTAGTCAAGCTTTGTACGTTGTCGAATTCAGCCATTATGCCCGGGTCTCCACGTTTTCTGCCCCAGTTGACCTACAGAGCTCTTAAAACGTCTCCAATTGGCTCAAAATATTATTATTGTGGCATTAGGCAGCATGACAGAATCGGACAATGCCCAGAAAAGTACCTCCGGCCATTCTTGCTGCCATCAAGACGGTCAGACAAATAAATCACACATACACTTACGCATTTGCATAAGACTACTCGAAGGTGGAAGCCGCCTTCTCATCCATGTTTTTTTTCTTCTCAGTCAATTGTGCTGCTGCCCCAACTTTCCTCTGAAAGCTATCTGCACCCGACGTGGTTTTCCCGTGTCTCTGTGATCAGAGGCATTGAAAGCCCTGTGCGCCCCGCCGCGGTGGTCTAGTGGCTAAGGTACTCGGCTGCTGACCCGCAGGTCGCGGGTTCGATTCCCGGCTGCGGCGGCTGTATTTCCGATGGAGGCGGAAATGTTGTAGGCCCGTGTGCTCAGATTTGGGTGCACGTTAAAGAACCCCAGCTGGTCGAAATTTCCGGAGCCCTCCACTACGGCGTCTCTCATAATCATATGGTGGTTTTGGGACGTTAAACCCCACAAATCAATCAATGAAAGCCCTGTGCATTTTACGTGGCCTCTGAGATTGGCCCCTATATGATGAAACGACGATGACGTGTATAATGTCGTTCACATCTGATGTCATAGCTACTTAAAAAAATTCAGGCACATATTATGTGATCATAACGTCATGTGGTGATGTCATCCCGTGTTGACGTTCTTTTTATCATTTGTGTTGACGCTGACGGTCTCTTTAGGCGTAATATGGAGTCTGGCCTTCATCAGGATTGATGAAGGCCAGACTCTAGGTCGAAACGTCGAAATAAGAAATAAACCACGTTGTGACCGCTCACGGAGGATCTACATGACTACTACACATATATATATATATATATATATATATATATATATATATATATATATATATATATATATGTGTGTGTGTGTGTGTGTGTGTGTGTGTGTGTGTGTGTGTGTGTGTGTGTGTGTGTGTGTGTGTGTGTGTGTGTGTGTGTGTGTGTGTGTGTGTGTGTGAAACCGTTAAGGTCTAATTTCCTAATCTCATCTTCTCATCTCTCCACTTACCGCGTTCCCACTCTCAGACCTTTTTCCTGCCATCCGACCAACGACTGTCTTTTCTATATGCACCACCTGCAGCATAATGCGGACAACGATACAAGCCTGTAATGATCGTTACAAATACACCATTACCGTCGAGCAGAGTGGAGGGCGGAGTTAGGGCGACCTGGTTCATGTACGATCTTGTCTCCTCCGCCTTTGTTTACACAACCCTTTTGCCCTGAGACAAGCTCCGAGAAAAACGCTTAGGCCTTCAATCTCTAGCGAATGCTTTCGTGAGCAGAATTTTTCTCGCTGGCTTTCAGTGACCACTCCTTTTTGGTCGTCGTCACCAGCTACTACGAGCAGCCACCCTCAAGACTTACGAAATAAAGGGAAAAGAACAAACACTCGCAGGACATTGTCCACGTCCTCCAAGTCTGCATAATTGATTCGGCCCAAGGCTTAGCCGTCGCACATCCTCCTAAGACACTCCCCTCAGATGACTTAGCTTGGCCTCGCTTGGCCCCCGATGTGAACACAGAAGGAAATGATGTGAGGGCAAAGGTAGGTCGTGTGGAGGACAATATATATATATGTCTACAGCACTGCTCCTTAATGGAGTCTCCTCAGCGAGAAGACACAAAGAGGCAGCTGCATATAGAGCAGGCGTTCTGCCCATGTATCACGGCGTCGTCCGGGTGGCTCATTATGTGCCCTCTACGAAGTATTATTCGTGACATTCTTCTAGGCAGCGGTGGCCTGACGCGCTTGCTACGCTGACTGACCTTTACTATGACCATGTACTCTCGCATCGATCACCTAGAGCTGTACTCTCTCTTTCTTAGATGTCACAAACAACGTGAATTTTGGCCGAGCGATGAATGTTTCTTGCGTGACCACTTAATGTATGTTTTAAGTGTTTCTTATGCATTCCACCGTGATAATATACAAAAGAAAATACCTTCATAAAAAATCTCGTCTAAAAAGAAAACGCATATTGCAACTCTCTTCGTCACAATACTTACAGCAATTGTGCGTTACGCATGATTTCTTGCGTTAATAAAACTTTATGTCAGATCTTTGACACATTTTAGAGCGCGTTTGATATTTATTTCTCTCTATAAGTGATTTTGAAAAATACGAACTCATGCACTCCTTCACATCGTTCAGTCCCTTTTTTTTCTCCTCTGTGCGCGTCATCCAACCTCGCTACGCCTGGTTAACTGCTTTGTCTTTCCCCTAAGCCCCTTTCTTTTTTTTTCTCTACGTTTACTCCCATTATTGTATTTCTATCTCTTTTTATACACTAAGCGTCACAACCATATATAAGGTTCGCTTTAACGTAAGTTTTGTGATAGAGAGATCCAGCGTATCCGAACATACCGCACTCTTGCAGTTCGTAGACGACCCCTCAAAACAACAAGACTGACAGATGCAACAATGACGATGATGGCAACAACAACATCGTCTAACAAGAATTTAACCACTCTTTTATATGTGCACTTCCTAAAAGCAATACGAAAGACTGAAGCACAAGTAACCACTGTGAGATAGTGTGGAGAAGTAGCAAACAATGTCCCAAAAGCCTGTGTTTTCTTGCTATAGCTTTCATTTGTTTCATTATTCTCGCTTCGCTACCGTGACAAAGTTGGTGAAGGCAGCGCAGTTTTCTTTCCTATTGCCTTCGACGAAGCCTTTGCTGTTCTTGTAAGTCTCGTTTCTCCACCGCACGTAATCTACGATCAACCCGCCCAGCCCCACGCCACGTCCTGACTAACTCTTCCCTCAAGGCGCACAGCTGTTGTTCGGCGGGCACAAGGTTTCACGCGAAAGTAAAAAAAAAAGAAGAAGGTGCATGTCGCGAAAAAAAAAATATTGAAAGCAGAGGCCTGATCGTACTCTGCTTGAGTGCTGGTGTTCCGGGAACCACTCTCACTCGCGCTGTGCCGCTGCCTAGATACGAGCGATCCACCGGCGTCGACAACACGCCAGGGATTCTTTCACAGGGGAAGCCCGCCCAGGCCAAATCCAGAGGCCGCTACATTGTAGCCCGGCAGTGCACGACACTGCTTACTTCGCGTCGCAAAGCCCCGCATGAGGCTGAGGCTGCAGCCCATCCGTCTAAGACAGGTTCATCCCCCCAAACATTTTTCTTCTTTTTCTAACATTGATGAGAGGACTGGCAGACGGGGTGAAAGGGAAGGTCTAATTTATAGCGCCCTGTAGCACTGACGCCATTGTTGCCTAAGCAACGCCTTTTTTTGTCTGACGGTCGCTGACGCCACAAGTCGTGTCAGCGCTGCTCGAGGATTGCGTGTCAGCCGAGGAACAAAACATGGCCCCTGGGTTAGGCCGTATACGAAGACAGCTTTCCGGTGGTGGGGAAAGTGACAGGAGGTTCAATCGGTGAATTAAATCCTTGCGCATATTTCCGAGTGAATCCGTCCTTATGGATGTTAGACGCCTTTGTATTGAGACGAGGTGCTATCGTGAATGATGCAACCGATATAAAAAGGCGCGAGTTGTTTCTTGGGTGGATATCGAGAATACAATGCTTCTCTCGTACTTCGGGCATTTTAAGACAGCATAACTCATAAACTCAACACGTGTAGAGGCATACCTAAAATGAAATCGCTGCTCCAGATAATTTTTTTGCTTTCTGTATTTAGCACAGGAAGGACGCGGATCATGCAGTGCGGTTCCTTGTAAGCCCATATGTTAGAGGGTTACGGTAAACGGTTGCTTGTAATGCCACGAAATTCTCTCATGAACGTTGTAGTAGCGATTATGGAGTTGTGTGCATAAACTCAAACCATCGTATCTGACTTCTGCATTTGTAATATTGGCAATTTGAATATTGCATGTAATCACTTAATGTTGTTCCTTTGAGGTGTTCTCATCTGTGCCGATTATTAAAAAATATTGGAAAAATATTTGGGAATTCGAGCATGTGCTATTCCATACGTTACAATGATTGCAACGCTATTCGATGTGGCGAACGAAATTTTCAGATATTCGTACACCCCTACGATAGAGCGATAATGGACGCATCACGTCCGTTGCGATGACGTATTAAGTGGATATAACACATGTAGCTGCACAGCATACTGCTGCCACTGCAGAAACACTACGATGGACTTGTGTACAACCGGGGTGTTTGTACCCAAACACAACTTTATCGGTCAGTACATTACCAACGTTACGTTTTGGCGAAAGCTATGTATCTGGCAACAAGCTATGCAACCGGAAGCATGACCAAGAAAGAACATCAGGCCAGCGATTGTTCCTGTGCTCTTCCTCTCTCAAGAAAAATCACTAAAGTGAGCTTTGAATTGTTCACTTCGCAGAACGCAGTAAAGCTTCATAAGCCAGTGTACGCCAGTGTATTGACCCTGGTATTGATAACCTATTTGTGCTTATGCAGTTCTTCTGTGGCAGCTGTACCTGTAAATGAGATATGCGCAGCATCCTCACGTAGACTGATTATTAGGCTGGACTTTTTGCGCGAACACGAATATCGGAATTTTAATAAGTGTGAATAAATGTAGTAATCAGTAATGAAGCACTCACCGGGTCTAAAATATCGTTGCGAAAGGAGCAGCCGATCATGATTTGTTAGAGTTGCCCTCCATAAAGTAACCCGAGTAATCGTACTGAAACAAAGGGTGAGAGTAACAGATATTGGAAATGTTTCCCTGGGCAACACTGATATGGGTTTATTTTCTTTTTATGTAGAGTCGCGTAATCAGCTACACAGCAGTCGCGGATGCTCTGCACGCTGAACGCAAGCTAGGCTACCCCTTGATGAGTTCCAACTACTCTTCAGAGCCATAATGACGCAGCCGGCACCTAGGTAATTATTAAAAGAAGCAAGAGTAAACTATTTCCCAAACGTGCTGACTCACGAACACCGTCGTATATCTTACGCTTTCACCATCATTTTTTTTTTCGTGGCACTACAAAAGGTCACTACGACAAGCACGTTTCCTACATCTCCTTTTTTTTTGCCTCTCTGCAACATCAACGACAACAAAACAGCGCAGGAGCTACTGGCTTCATTTCACTGCGATCTATATTTCGTGTTTACGCAACCACTCTGAACAAGAAAGTCATACCAACCGAGAGTACACTTTCATTTTCTCTTCTCTGGCACTTTTTTTTTCGGAAGTGAAGAGCGTTACGGTGACAATTAGCCTTGGGTCTAATTTCTCTTGTAAACAAGCTGCAGGCGCTAACCCGGGCGGCTCACGCCGAGCGCACCAAATGAGTGTTCGAGTGCGCGAACATGCATGAGTGGGTAGTCGCCCGTGCTCCTACTCTTTTGTTTTTTTTTTCTTTAACGTTTATTTCTTTCATCTACTTCGTTCATTTTGTTCTTCATGCACGCTTCAGTGTTTTCTTCATTCCCACGAGTTTCACTGGGCAATCTTAATAAGGTACGCGAGCTGAATTGGATGATGGTGATGTTGCGCTAGCTATGTAGTGTCGTCCTTCACGTGCTCGCCTATCTATCTATCTATCTATCTATCTATCTATCTATCTATCTATCTATCTATCTATCTATCTATCTATCTATCTATCTATCTATCTATCTATCTATCTATCTATCTATCTATCTATCTATCTATCTATCTATCTATCTATCTATCTATCTATCTATCTATCTATCTATCTATCTGTCTGTCTGTCTGTCTGTCTGTCTGTCTGTCTGTCTGTCTGTCTGTCTGTCTGTCTGTCTGTCTGTCTGTCTGTCTGTCTGTCTGTCTGTCTGTCTGTCTGTCTGTCTGTCTGTCTGTCTGTCTGTTTTGTCTTGTTTGTTGTTCCACGTGCAGTAAGTTTCCTTTGACACAACGTCGCAGTCAGTGCAAAATTACAGAAGGTCATCTGGGTGACGTGCATGTAAATAACTGCGACATAAATTTGGGTAGCGAGGTATCATATGGATTTTTCAATCCAGGTCACGTGCAACCATTTCATGCTCGAGAACTCTTTGCGACGCTACCCTTTGAATACGACTCCGCCGCGGGTCCGTGTGAAGTAATCTATATCATTTATGTCATTTATGTCAGTGAAAACTGACAATTCAACTCGTTTTATTTATGCGTGCTTCTAAGGGACGTACCGCCAATATTGAGTGTAGGCTCCCCTGCAGGTAATGGAATTGTACTCGGCATAAATGCAATGAAGGCGCAAAGCGTATACGCAATTCCAGTATTTTCAAGAAGAAGAGAAGTAATGCCAGCAGCTGGACATTTCGTGCTACAATCCGTCAAAAAGAAGATGAAAAATCGTAGGCTGATGCGAGAGGTCATCTAAGGCTCTTCATTGTGGCCCCAGAAAAAAGTGCGAACGTTGGCCTAATGTGTCGACATTTCTACTTCTTTAGGCGTCTTGAGCCGCTCTCAGGATTATACATTCTCCGCGTTAGATGGAAAGATACGTATAGTGGCCACTGCATACATTTTCAAAACTTCCGAAGAAGTGCTCTAAAGGACGTTTTCTTTCGCGAGGTGAATAAGGAGACTTTTCTTTAGCATGGTAAAGTAAGTCTAGTAACCTTTGAAAATTAAAAGAACAGCAAAATTAAAATAACCGAATCACCGTGTTGTTTAGATTTCTTGAGCCAGAAATTCCAGTTTTCTACGGAAATATTGTCTGCCACGTGGCACAGAGAGAGAATGAGGTCATAAGAATATTTTTCTCAACGAATTGGCGTTTAACTTGAAGTGTATGCCGTACCACGCTTCGTTTATATACTTGCTAAACGACAGCCCTTCAGAGGGCAATCAGCCAGCGTCCATTCCGGAAGCGAGTTAAGGGGGGGGGGAGGTAGGGGGGGCTCACTGGCTCACTTGTACAAGTAACTGGAAAGGCATGCCGCATCAAATTTGTCGCTAAGTCTACATCGCATGATAAAAGCGTACTTTAAAAGGCTGACGTTTAGTAATAACTCTAGATACCTCCAAAAGATGCGCTTTCAGGGCTAGTTGGTTCAGCATCATAATAGAATTTAGCACAAAAAAAGGCGCTGTATTTTTGAAGCTCTTTGTTCATCGCTATTTTTAGCGCTAAATTCTATATGATTGTATATACCATAGAAAATACCTTTAGCATCAAGCAGAATCAAGAATCAGCCCCACTGGTTAGTGCGTGGGTATTTCTGAGGCACAAAGTTCACGCAGTTTAACCACGAGCTCATGGCGTGCTCATGTGATGTGCCTAAAACTTTTGCTTGAAGATACATCAGCCTAATTAGCAGCAGGCAAAACGGTTGCTCATGAAACATAGTAGCCGAGAAAGTTTACAAAAACAGGCTTTCTCAATATTGACTTGAAGCGTATCAATATTATCGGACTGGCTGTATAGTTTCTCAAAACATCTCTTTGCAAGAACCTAATCTCTTTTTAATGCTTACGCAGTGTCAGCATTCAAATGACCGGCTACATCTAGAAAAATAGTGGTCGTCGTTTCAGTTCCTGGTATACGTATTGATTTTTTTCCTCCAGGACGCATTCAGCGCCGCACTTCGTTCACTTCAGCCAAAAAGCAAGGTGGACTTTCCGATTCGAAACGCATCTATAATTCACGGTCATATTCTCAGCAACCCGAGAGCAGAAAAGAAAAAGACCACTTTATTTTCACGGATTGAGTTTTTTTTTTAACTGCCACTTCTGCATTCACGATTCCATTTACATTTCAGAGTTCTCTGCTCGTCTTTTCTTTTCTCCCTTTTTTTTTTTCCCTATAATGTCGTCATTCAGACACTACGATTACAAGAGCCGAACAATAGAAACTCTAGCCGAACGTTCTGAATGAAGTATGGCATAGCCATCGATTCCGGCACAACCGTGACAAGCGGCAACGATATCCCAATTTCTTGCTTGGCTAGCAAGCACGTCCGGAGTGTTACATTTTGTTCTTTGCAGTGTAGCTTTTTTTTTTTTTCAGATCAGTTGAGCGCTGCAAGAATGTGACCTTCGAGAGCCAGTCGGTCATTCATTGTTGCTCCAATGTCGCACGAACTCCTCTCCACTTTTTTTTGTCGGTGATTCTTTTTTACCAGCAGGTGCCAGTAGGTCTGGCGGGAACTGGTAATGTTGTTAGTGCTCCGAATCAGCCGCGATATGCACTAGGCTCCCATAATTCGCGAATGTGCAACCGATAACAATATACTCCTCCTGGTGGCGTCTTCTAATTGGATTGTGGCGCGCGACTTGTTCTCTCTGCTTTTATACGATGCGTTGTTGCTCTCTTTGTGTTTTCCTGTTCAGGCTACACGATACGTGTCGCGGCTGTCAGGTATAAGACACTTTACCCGAGTCGATCAGTTGATTTTTGTCCCATTTTACTCGGTGTCCAACAGGAGCATTTGAGTCCCGACGTGTCCTTCGCGAAGAACGATTCGAGGCTGTTCTGGCGAAAAGTGTGCAGTGGGCTTGCGCAAAAAGAAACAAACAGTAAGCTTGAAGACGAACGTAGTGCGTTCTTCTAGCAGAGAAGCATGATACGTGATTCTTTTCCACATTTGTGAAATTACGATGCCAAAGTGAACGTAGTCCCAACTCTGGGAAATAAAGTATATGTTGTTGTTGTTGTCGTCGTCGTCATCGTCGTCGTCGTCGTCGTCGTCGTCGTCATCGTTGTTGTTGTTGTTGTTGTTGTTGTTGTTGTTGTTGTTGTTGTTGTTGTTGTTGTTGTTGTTGTTGTTGTTGTTGTTGTTGAACGAGAAGTTGTGAAGCAGAATGCACGGTTTTTTCAAATAGTTTAGCTATAAACGTTAGACAATAGATTAGAGCGACACTCCATGCCGCACGTCATGTATCACGCTTGTTTAACACGCCACAAGATATTTTAGAGAACTGTCGTCTCCTCAAATGCTTTGCGGCTTGTTTAACAGTGACTGTAGTAGTAGTTACAGCAGTTTTTCAACGTTACACGTGCATAATATTGCAGTGGGGCAGCATATTTACAACAATTTTTGACGTTACACGTGCATAATATTGCAGTGGGGCAGCATATCTAGCTAGGCACAAATAAAAGCTACAGCCACCGTTTCCCTTTTTCGTTATCAAATTGCTTACAATGCACTTCATAAAAGAAATAAATAGAGATTATTTTATTGAAGTTAAAGCATTTCCACAAGTTTGACCCGCTGTAAACTTGTATAGTAAATTTAGTAAAGTACAAGTCACACCCTTCACAGTGCCTAGCAACAACATCATTCTGCGCGTAGCACGAAAATGTTAACTAAACTGCCATCTCACTGACACGTGCGTTTAGTTCAATACGAAAAGGACCCATTTAAATATCATAAGTGGCGCACTACGGCGCACTAATGTCGGCACACAATGCCCCGTAGCAGAGTATGTTTATTAGAATTCTAGGTCGAATATCTCAAGTACAAAAAACAAAATGAATAGAAAAACTACATGAACTGTGTTGACGTAGTCGGCCTCATTGTTGTCGTTGTTGTTGTTGTTGCTGCTGTTGATGCTGTTTTGGTTGTTGTTGTCGTTGTTCTTTGTTATTGTTGTTTAATAATGGCGCACATAAGACAGCGTGCTATATTAGAGGTGAAAATCCTAATACATCGTTCAGCCAGTACGACCACCCATTTCAGCCTAAGTGGGCATGCACGTTGTCAGAAAGAACAACACATTCTGTTGGCGAAAACGTACCAAAACAAAAATACAAGCAAACGAAGCAAAACCAGGAAGCGCAATCAATGCGGTGTTGGGGATCGAACGTGTTGATACAGCATGATTGGATAGTGGATTGCGCGACACAGACCGCACACAAGATAGATTTCTGATGGCAACGTAAAAAAGGGCGGGACAAAGGAAAGCAGGCTGCAGGGCAGCGCTTCAACTGTAGCCTTTTTTCCTTTGCACAGTCTTCTCTGACTGCTAACGTGTAACTAGTCCACATCGCCACACTTATATACAAGAAAAGCACGCACAGGGCCGTGTCTCGTCTGTGTTATTGCGCAATACAATATTCGTTCAAAAAATTAGGGAACCCTAAAGCTTCGTTTTTAGGAGTTGAACGTGATATCAATGTGTTCTTCCTAGTGTATACTTCCAACACTTAGTTCCTAGAATCTTTTCTGACTTACAATGCACCCACTGCGAGACCATACAAAATAGTTGCAACGGCGTGTGTGCCTATTGTAGTGGGTGACCGGCTTTAAATCACGACGTCACAATGATAATCACATGTTGTGACACCCACTGGAAATGGGCGCTTGTACTCAATATTTCATGTGGTATTGTGAAGCATGTATACAGGACGCGTGTGCTTACAAAGCGTGAAAGTTACGCTTACTTTTTCCTGCATATCTAAGCAAAGGAACTTATTTATTTACTGTATTGACAAGCAGACCCGTGACCGTGTGGTGGAACATTCGCTAGCCACGCAAAAAAGCCTGGTTTGATCCTCATTCTGACCTACGATTTTATTACATGCCGCAATTTTATTACATGCCGCAATAGCTCGTTTCACAGAATTTCTGTGAAACGAGCTATTTAATGCTATTGCGCTAATATACTTACGCGTTAAAGTTAATGTACACGTCCGGTAAAACGAACACACATATTGATTTGTGTTTGACGTCCTAAAACCACCATGTGATTATGAGACACGCTGTAGTAGACGGCTCCGGAAATTTCGAACACCTTGGGTTCTCTAACGCGCGACCAAATGAGAGCACATGGGCCTACAGCATTTTCGCCTCCATCGAAAATGCAGCCGCCGCAGCCGGGATTCGATCCCGCGACTAGCGCGTCAGCATCCAAGTACCTTGATTTGATTGATATGTGGGGTTTAACGTTTCAAAACCACCATATGATTATGAGAGACGCCGTAGTGGAGGGCTCCGAAAATTTCGACCACCTGCGGTTCTTTAACGTGCACCCAAATCTGAGCACACGGGCCTACAACATTTCCGCCTCCATCGAAAATGCAGCCGCCGCAGCCAGGATTCGAACCCGCGACGTGCTGGTCAGCAGCCGAGTACCTTAGCCTCTAGACCACCGCGGCGGCGCCGCAACACACAAACGTTCATTTCATGTAACTGTTTCGTTACACTACCAATACAAACATAGCTCATGAAAAGGTTCCTGTTAAATCGAATTACTTAAGTTATTTTCTATAAGGAAGTTTCCTGAGGCTTTCGAGGATAGCTGTCTGGTTCCGTCTTGTTTGTTGAATGCATGATTATTTCAACAGCCACGATATTTAGCAAATCATTCCTCTTGAGTCGATTCCGGAAAATTATCATAACCACAAACCGGTATAAGTGCTGCAGAAACTCTCTAAATCTAACGCTGGTTCACTAAATTAAAGAAAAAAAAAGATGGCGACAGCCAGCCCAACAAATGACTGCGAAGCGATGGCAGCGAGCCGAAGACTCCGAGCACGTACCGCTATAGCGAATACCAGGTAACGGGAAAGGCAATGACGTTTGCAAGAACACCCCGAAGCGATGTAAGGTCTATGCCTACGGCGACGTACCTGTAGATCTATATAGACATTATATAATAGATATTATATAATAGCGGCCAATACTTGTTTTCCGCGCGAGTTTCTGCCTCTGCCGTTTGCACGACCCTATTATGTCTGTGACGGTCTATAGTTTCACTGGGAATATTTATGTACTTAGAATAAACGTGAAAAGGACCGAACATCAGTTAGGTGAGGACTGACAAACACTTAGAACAGAACGACAGCCCGCATCGCCTAGATAAGACCTAGAGGCAAACTAGAAGCAACCAGATTAGTCTGCAGAATCTTCCAATTTCGCTGTTCCAAGCTATGCCCGGGTTGGTGCAAGCTTCGTCGCTTTTTTTTTTTCTTTCTTCTTTTACGACTTCTGAAGGCATGCACAAAATTAAATGAAGCTGCTGAAAGTTTCTAGCCTCGCCTTTCTCGAACCCTTAACGAAGAGGCAGACAATAAATCTTCTGTCCTCATCGAATGTATATTATGAAAAAAAAAACATATTTATCTGACACGCTCCTTCCCTCGAGAAACACTAAAATATTGTCACTTGAAAGTACATGGCGCATGGCGGTGCCCTTCTGAGTAGGTAAAAATCATGCGAAACAGCCGTCGCTTCACTGCATTGTCTTTACTCCATCCTCCTATTTCACTTTCCCATTCTTTGTCATGCCTGAGGGAGAGAGAAACGCACAAAGGAAAAAGGTTTTTGCAGAGCTATGCAGTATGTCAAAGAGTAAGAGAAGCTTGCGAGTTGGCGAAGGTTAAGCCAAATGACTCCCAGAGGAGTCCTTAATAAGGCGCCATAACTCACCCCGCCAGCGCCGCCTGGCGGACTTTTACTCTAGGCAGTCCGTCTCCCGTCCACAGTGACTAAGGCAGAAAAGGGAAAATATTCGTGCCAAAGGGATCGGGAAAGGCAAGTCTAACGCTGGTCTTTGGAGAGTGCGAAGTTCGTGCGTAGATCCCTCACCGGAGAGCGCACGTTTCGGTTCGGCGTTTGGTTCAGCAGTTGTGTGTCTTCGTCGTACTTTCGACATATGCGCATTAAATCACTGTGGCCAATTTATGGTTTTTTTATTCATTTCAAAGGGACACTAAAAATAACTATGAAGTCAACGTTGTTTGTTAAAATAGCAGTCCAGCATCCTGATAGTGTCAGTGTTGTGCCGAGGAAGGGCTAATTTTGAAATAAAATCATGTTTTACTGACCCGCATCGAATTAGCGCACTTCAAATTACCCGCCTTGAGAAACGGACCGACTGACGTCACTGTTGCCGGGCACAATGTTGCCTGGCTTTACTGTGAGGTCGCCGACACTAGTACGCAGAACAAAAGCAGTGGGTACCACAGGAGCAACAACGGCCATTGATCAATTTTCTGCCATTCACTCCGAGATGGCAAACGTGCTTCGCTTCAACTGTGCCCTGCTAGATGGTACAATTTGGCCAATGTAACAACACGAAAATTGAATTTTCGAACCTCGCGCCATTCTTTATAGTAACGTCCAGCGGTTTTTTTTTCCCATGAATCAAACAGAAACAAACAAGCAGCATTTTATTTCATCTCTAGATGCACGGAAGGTTCTTTATTTAGTGAAGCTGGATAGATTACTAGTACATGTAGGCGGTTTGTTCGACGTCATCGGTATGATCTTGAGAATGTTCCACTGCGGCGCATCTACTCTTCTGCATTTACATTAATTTTTTAGTGAGTAGGGCACTGCTGTTGATAATATTGTCGTTTTAGATATTGTCTTACATTTAGCTTTCACTCAGACGTGAATTGTGATTTCACTTCAGTGTCCCTTTAAGTTCGGAGCTTTTGAAATGTGCCGGCTGCCATCTTTCCGCGCGACGCAGGCAAAATTACTTATAAAAATAACTAAAAGAAAACAGAATGGGAGTCAGAAATAGAAAGATAAAGAAGTGGGAAAAGGTAAAAAACGAAAATAAGTAGAATTGAACAGAAAGTAAGCGAACACTAAATGCAGAAAACGACTGGAAGAGAGAAAATGAAAGTACGAGGGCAGGAAAGAAAGATGAAACCGGATAGAAAAAAAAAAGCTGACCAGCTTCACACTTTCTTTAGACCCCACTTTCAATTGCGAAGCTCACAAAATCATTTCCTTTGTGGTGAGTAGGGACGGCCATCAGCTCTCCCGTAGTAAATTACTAACTATACTCTAAATTGTTAACTGGTTTTTTTTAACACAAAACTTTATTTATTTTTACCTAACCTAAAAGTTCAAGTGAACTATGAACCTTTCACACAGTCATGCAGGCTGGGTGCGTAATGCAATGTGCCACTGTTGTGCTTCGTGGTTTGCACTCTAGGCGTCATTTTGTGTGAATAGCAGTTCCTCAGCGATATTAGCTTTCGTTAAAAGTTTTCTGCTTTCAAATCTAGCATGCAGCGAATCAAGTCCATGGTTGTCGCCTGCTAAATGGTTTTGGTCGACGGTCGTATTGCCCTAAGACGTGACACTAATAATCACGGGGATGCAGGTTTGATTTCCAGCCACGTCAGCGGCGTTTCGATGAGAGCTAAATTAATCCTCAGACCACTGCTATCGCATGCTTCATAGTCAGGTTATAGTTTTTTTTTTTTTTGCGTTAGACCCCACAACTTAAATCTCCTAGGTTCGATGGTATTCACCTAAGAATCTAGAAAAAAATGTCATCAGCACCCGATCATATATATGACATTAGAGTTGCGTCACAGACATTCACACCATCAAAAAAGCAGCCGTTGAATAGTGGGATGCCTCCCTCCCGAAATCAAATTTAGACCGTCTATAAGCTGTCTAAACCTATTTTAAGGCAATCTGTAGACTTCCTCAACCTGTTTTTGCAGGAGCTGGTGGGTCAGTTCGGATTCTGAGGACCTGAGGAGCCCAGTGACATGGACCCTTGGCTGGTGATGCCGAACACGGTGGGTGAGAATGCCGCTGTTTTATTAGACGAATAATGTTTATCGTTGCAAGTAGTACTACTTTGTCAAGCCTCAATAGACTTAGATCCTCATTGACAGGCGTGAGAGTGGGTTCTTATGTTCTTCAATCGTGGGAATTAAGTGTGCTCATTGAGTACGCTGTGTATAACTTACCAGCAGGACATTGTGATCAAGAAAGTTCTAAAGCGTACAATTTCTCTATACCGATGGCCCGCAGCGTATTTTCAATTTTTCTAAGCAAATCAACAATTTCTTTAGGTACATACGTGTAACCAGTGCTAACCCTAGCTCTACTATAATCATCAACTCCCCTGGCGATTTTCCCACAAAAAGGATGGCATTCAAGGCAGTTTTGCGTCTTGCTTTAGATACGCGTAAAGACAACCACAGCCTTGCTGACCCAACTTCCACTGCAACTCGTTATTTCCCCGCGAAACAGTCAGTGGCTCTTTTTAGCCGAATTCGAAAGCGCACCCCACATAGCGACGGCCAGGCCATACCCTTGTGTGTCTCTTAACTCTTTTCTCTTAAAGTATAGTTCCCTTCTAACTTGATATCGCGGGTTCAAACCACGTACTAAAAGTTTGTTCCTGCGGTTTTTCATTTAGCTTGTTTTGGTCAACCACATAGCGGGTACTGCGAGCTGCAACCGACCACTTTACCTGCGAAAATGCCTGCTATAGTTTCTTGGCCTGCCACTTTATAAAGTTCTGCCCTCTTTACTAATGCCCAGCCGCACACTCTGCAAGTCATCACCTCCCTCTATAGGTGGCTTGCCCTAAACTGTACGCTTAATTTTCGGTACGCCGCCGCAACGCACCACGACCTAATTGATTTAAGCCGACACTCACGTGGGAGTTGTTTATACCACTTCGCCTCCACCGTGTCGCTCAGACTTCGAAAAGCTGCGGGACTAAACTTCCTGCATCTGGAGTGAAATGTGCGGCATCGGAGTGCTCGTATAACTGTGTTACGCAGCCAAGGCACGCAAACTTGTGCCCCCTTTTACTGTGCGTTGCTATAAACGGTCTCTATATGTGTGTAGTGTACGAGGTAATGATATATGAACGCGGCTGCGAAATTCGCCTTCTTACAACCCAAGTTAGGGACACTTGCAATCTCGCGCTAAAGATGAGTAATCAGAAAATATTCCTGCAGATGTCACTGTGTTTAAAGTGCATGCGCTCAAAACGGCGAGATGAAACCATATACTCTGTACCCGGAATTCCTTTCTTTTCTTTTTGAATTATAGTATATAAAATTCTGCGCATGGCTGCCGTATGCATTGGGTATTATCATGACCAATTAAACCAGAAAGAGTTCATAAGGCTTCTATTATTCCACGATATATATAAGAGGATCCAAATAGTAGGCTATGGACCATGGCAATAACAGTGAAACAATTTTAGAGACGACTGCTTTCATTTGCACAGCGACAAAGAAGCTCACAAAGAGTGACATATTATTTTTCTTTGTCCTTTGACATTCGCTATTTTCGCAGCTATCAAGCGTTGCGTGAAACGCTGAAATGGTGTCAAAAAATAACAACGTTGGAAATACTGTAATATAATACGTGCGATAATGTCATACTGATTGTATACTGAAAGAACTGCCCAAAATTACGAAAAACAATTTGACTGGACCAAAAAATGCTCACACCAGACAGCACGATCTATAAACAGTTTTGAAACCAACAAAACAGTTCATTTTCTGTTCCGTGTATTGTATATGCATTGCCCTTCTGGTACATTCCTGCTGCGTTTTCGTGAAATGAGATTAGAATATCTAACCAACGTTATAGCACAGTGCAGAAGTTTCTTTAATCCTACAACTCTTCAACTAGATAGCCGTTTCAGATGTATGTAAACACGGCATGGCACGTAGCGTAACAACGATACGTTCGCGCCAGTTAATGCCCCAGGCACCACAAGAACACCATTACTGATTTAAATGCCGTGTAAATAACGGATTTAGTTGTTCTCGCGATGAAAAGCTGCTCTTAAGCCGCGCGATGTACGTGAAATGCATAAGCAAACATTTCGTTGAGCCAAATCGCTGCGGTCAGGTATTGTAAAGGTTTTAAGCCCGACACGCACACAAGAATATCGTTTGTCTGAAAATTGAAATAAATGAATTTGGGGGAGGACGGGGAGATATTTTCATTCCGCTAGGCCCACCCGAGCATTCTACAGGCCTTGGTCTTTTGCCAAACCGTTGACGCTTACATAGAGGCCACTAAATTGAAGAGCATTCACTAATCGCAATAATGGTAGGGCGCTCTTTTCTGTTGTAAATTAGGTGCGTTGATGAGTTTCGAATGGCCAAAAAAGTTTTTTGTCGTTGAGATCTTTAAACTTCTTTCGGTTCACTTTTCATCGCGGCCCGCGTAATTTAGGACGAAACAAGGTTTAGCTGCGCCTACTTTATTTCCCCCTGTGCTATTGCCGTGCCGCAGCGCGTATCAGTTTGCGGCGAAGCCTGCTTGCAGCAATGCAGCCAGAAAATTAGTTCGGTGAGAGGCATTCTTTTAAAAAAGGCGGTCTAATGGCAACCTTCAAGTTCGTAACCAACATCATAGGAACTTGACTAACTCTTACAGTTTTCAGCTATATATTGTGCAAATAGATCGATTGCCTTGGTTCTCTGCATTTATTTTCCTGTTTACACTGAAGCTATTTTTATGCCAGGTGTAATGTGTCTGCTGAATGCGCAAACTGTTAAAGTCGTGAAACGACATGCTCTCTTTTCGTTTTCTTCTTCATCTTCCACCTCGCTGCTAGAAAACGTGTGCCAATTTGTCCGCCGGAGAATGCAATAACGCTGACGCGCAAGTGAACTAATACACACAGAGAAGGGCATGCAAGAAAAAAGACAAAGAGGGTAAATACAGAGAAGAAAGAAATAAAGAACAGAGAAAAGGAGAGATCGACAGAGTAAAAAAAAACACAGATAGAAAGAGAGAGAAGAAAGAGAGACAATATAGAAGGTGATAGTACGAGTACAAGGAGAGAGAATGAGATGAAAAAAAAGAATAGGACGAAAGAGAAATAAAGAAATAGAAAAAAGGAAAAATACAGAAAGACAGAAAAACGATATATCAAGGAACATACACAAAAGTGATAGAAAAAGAAAGACAGCAAGCACAGTCATGTACAGTATAGTACAGCAGAAGTGGGAAAGGGAAGATAGGGCAGCGGGGAGGGAAAGGAGAAGTGCAACGCCATTAGCTTCGCCCCTTCCTCACCGTTCGTACCGCAAGGGCACAGCTGCCCCAATTTTAAATATATCATTTACTGTGTTGGTGGCTTCAAGCTTCAATACTAAGCTTATTATGTGTGATGATCCTGTATGTATCTATGTTTGTTATGCAAAAGGGCAGTTATTCGAATAAAAAAAAGAAAAGTCACTCATTGAATGGTGCCGAAGTTCCTTTCATCTAAAGTCTAAGAATTTTACTTTCACGAAAAGCAATCACATACATTAGTTTCTCATTGAATGGTGCCGAAGTTCCTTTCATCTAAAGTCTAAGAATTTTACTTTCACGAAAAGCAATCACATACATTAGTTTACACACGTGAAGGGCTCAAGTCACAAAATGCAAGCTGTGGTCTCTATACAACGCCACTCGTATCACAATACTTGAAATACAAGTCGCTAAACCTCTATAAGAGAAACTGCACATGAAGCTGCTTACATGACTCAAAAGTGAGGCTCGCAAGCTTTCTGAGGTTTTGTATTTTTTTGCACTTGCCATTTTTCTCTTAAGAACACTCGCAGTGTGTTTTCTTTAGAAGGATTAAGCATTGCCTGTTCTTCAAAAGTCGACATGAAAAGACTCTCGAAATAGCTTCGATTTAGGAACTTTGAGAAACAGGCGACCTTTTCGTTTTCGCTGTGCACACCTTTACATCCACTCTCTGGTGGTTTATATAAGTCTGATCTGGAGTGCTCTAATAATATTTGCTCTTCAACTTTCTGTACTTGCCACACACATTCCGCTAGTCTTTTGCCAGTGCCTGTAAATATTTTTTTACTTTTTATCCTAGTTAGCAGAAAATGAAGCTGTACATCTTTCTTTCGCGCGTTATGTAAAGTGCAAAAGATCAAAGGCACTTCTTTCCATTTTGTAGAGGAGCCTAAAATCATACAGCGAGACAGAAACCCGATGTTTGACTTCTTTAGTGCCGCGACTGTTAGATAAGCGTTTATGTAATCTTGGTTCGTCTTCATCATTATTTTCTGCAACAGCACCATTTTGACCACCACCACCACGGACATCGTAAATATGGTGTTCTCACGTAGTTTATTCTCAGATTATATAGTAGTGACAAACATTACTGTGAGATTTATGCCGGGAGCACTTTAAGTGCAATAGCACGTACTTGTCTCATACTTCTTGTCTTTTTATGCTTTTTTATTTAGTATTAGTACCACAAATACCTGGAATGTTACGCTTATCTTAGCTGGACTTTTTGTTAATCTAATCACAGTAATGTTTCGGATCAATGAATCATTTTCATAGTGACAATGAGTAAGATTATCATGCTTGTTTCTATGTTATGGAAGCCTAGTGCCTGATTAAGTATTATGAAATTCGGACAGCGCAAATCATTTTTAAACGCAGTTGCCCCTCGGAGACAGGCGCCCGTTGGAAATGCGCTGCCGAGAGAATGTATGAAAGGCATATGACGGACACTTGAGACTTGAAATAGCGTAAATAAACTGCAGTATATGTTACCACAAGGACATGCGGTCACATACTTAAAATGCGTGCAAAGCTTACAAATTATGTTAACGGGATAATGACAATGTTCATGATGATGATGATTACGTACAAAACATTGCAATGACATAGGGATGCGTAGTTCATGGGACCATCTAGCTCGTTATTTATGATTATGTTTTAATTTATCTACTACACTCTTGCACTATGAAGGTGTCTACTGTTTCCTTTTTTTTTCATTCAAGCTTGTGTTATTATTGCCCATGCCTGTACGTTGCGTTTCTGTCAACCTGTTGGCTTTTTTACCTCACCAATACTTTAAACATATCTTGCATAGGCCAAGCATTGGCCGCCTAATACTCCAATGCACTCATATGTACGAAACGTCCGAGAAGTGGGCGCCTTGTGTGGATCTTATTGATCGAATAGGCTGACAATTCATTGCAATGGGCTGAGTACTGCCCTTGCTTGTTTTGGAGGAGATGCATAGCTTACATTGTCGTGACTCACGAATATTTGCTTCGGTGTATTTTTGGCGCTATACAGCCAGGTGTAGCTTTGTATGGTGAAGTTTTGTCTCTTGTGTTAGGTGTATAGATTTACCTTTGCCTGATTTCTTTTTGTCGCGTCAGAAGATACCCATGGTCTTGTAGCAGGATTGAAAGTACTCAGGTGTCAACTTTTTTTTGCATGTTTCTTCACCCACACTTTCCAAGTGAAGATATTTGTGCACTTAGGCCACTACACTCTTTCCACGCGTGCTCTTCAGAACTTCAAGACTAATTTTGCTACGTGCTTTTTTCGCGAAACATTGCACCCCGACTATGTAACCAGTTATTGCCTCGTCGGTTGTTTCTCTCTGCACTCCTAAAACCGATATTGTTGCATTACTTCCAAGCCAGACAGCACTTTTTATTTTAGGCTCAGTACAGCTCGGATGATATTCGCCCTGGTACCTTTAGCTAACATACACACGTACCACCTCATATTGACTGTATACAGAAAGTGGCCAATTTGTCATTATCGCTTCATTTCTATTCACCTGTATACGTACGCGATCTTAACGAAAGCTTGCATATGTCCTTATGATTTATGTATACACATGATTACCTTTGATGATTAGTATGAAAATGACTGGTTCTTTAATGGCTAATGTCTCCGTTAAAACTAGAACTCCTTATTTTTCTTGGCTAAACGGAGACCTAGATATACTGCTTCATTATCACGTAGATTTTCCCGTCTCTGTATATTTTTCCACCCTGGGGCCAGACCGCCCTCTAGTAAAGGCTCCGTGAACCTGCGCAGCAGTGCTCCAGCATTACCCTCTGGAGTATCGATTTGCCCGTCTAGCTGAACGAGGCCACTGTTTTGGCTAGCTCCGCCATCTACAGGCATCTTCACGAAGCCGCGTCTTTCGTTATCTGACTGGCGCAGCAGGTGGCTCCGTATTTGCCGGAATCAAGTGCGGCAACCAAGCACTCGCTTTATGCTCATCAATAATTATTTGCGGTGCTTTACAGGCTAAAACCACGATATGATTACGTGACACATCGTCGTGGAGCAATGAGGAAATGTTGACCGTGCACCTCATCAGGTGTTGTTTAACGGGCACAACACGTGTGCCCTCTATAGCCTTTCGCCTCCATCGAAATGTGACCGCTGCTGCTGATATCGAACCCGAGACCTTGTTATCAGCAGCCGAGCACTATAACTGCTAAACCACCGCGGCGGACCTTTTATGCTTATCAGCGAACCAAAATAACGAACATCGCTTTTTTTGCCGACTGCCGACATATATAATTCTTTATTTAGGAAATCTACAAATAGTGAGCTGGAAATAATATGGGATGTTTGTCAGCGTACATTAAGACTAAGGGTAACAAAGAGCATAGAGTTTCCTAAAATTAACTTGAGGGGACTCTGGCACTTCGATTGTTCAGCGACAATGGGAATCATTAGTAGTACTTAGATTTGCCTAGTTTTCGTACTTGCGGGCAACGAATCACACTTGTGGCTTCGTTTATTGCTGTGTTTCGGTTTTGTTTGGAAGAAGAGAACGAAAAATTTTGAACTTCGTGACCCGATCTGAAAAGGTAAGCCTAAAAAAATAAGGTTGTGAAGCACAACCGCTGAACATCTGCTGATTTTTGTTTCGTGAGAAAACAGCTTCAAGCCACACGAATACACACGGAGCCAGATGTAGGCCTGAAGTACAAAAATTAGACAAATCTGTGTACTACCCATCATTCTCATGCTCGCTGAAGCACCGTGCGTTGTAGCTTCTTTAGGCACTTGCGCCAGAGTTTCCTCTTGTGTATATTAGTAAACTCTATGACAAAGGGTGCTCTTATGCTGTTTTACTACTCTTCCTCTTTTTGAAACACTTTTTTAAGGAATGGCATCGATGGAAGGGCTACCAAAAGTTGACAAATTGAAACTGATGGCCTACAGAATTTGTTGCATAACCATTGCCTGAATCATCTAAATTGCAATTTACGACTGGTCACCCAGGTACACAATGGATGTATAATGGAAGAGTGGATATGTGAGGCCACACATGTTGTTCAGCTTAATGGCTAAGGATTCAGTGTAATTTCTCATCATTGTGATGATTGATTTCAGATTAATATACTAACATGTACGCTGCTTGCGCACTGGTAGGACAAAATTTCAGAGTCGACTTGGCTTACACTGAACCGCCAACTAGCTAAAAATATTACTTCAAAAATAATACCTGTTTATTTACACATGTAATGAAGCTGTACATCTTTCTTTCGCGCGTTATGTAAAGTGCAAAAGATCAAAGGCACTTCTTTCCATTTTGTAGAGGAGCCTAAAATCATACAGCGAGACAGAAACCCGATGTTTGACTTCTTTAGTGCCGCGACTGTTAGATAAGCGTTTATGTAATCTTGGTTCGTCTTCATCATTATTTTCTGCAACAGCACCATTTTGACCACCACCACCACGGACATCGTAAATATGGTGTTCTCACGTAGTTTATTCTCAGATTATATAGTAGTGACAAACATTACTGTGAGATTTATGCCGGGAGCACTTTAAGTGCAATAGCACGTACTTGTCTCATACTTCTTGTCTTTTTATGCTTTTTTATTTAGTATTAGTACCACAAATACCTGGAATGTTACGCTTATCTTAGCTGGACTTTTTGTTAATCTAATCACAGTAATGTTTCGGATCAATGAATCATTTTCATAGTGACAATGAGTAAGATTATCATGCTTGTTTCTATGTTATGGAAGCCTAGTGCCTGATTAAGTATTATGAAATTCGGACAGCGCAAATCATTTTTAAACGCAGTTGCCCCTCGGAGACAGGCGCCCGTTGGAAATGCGCTGCCGAGAGAATGTATGAAAGGCATATGACGGACACTTGAGACTTGAAATAGCGTAAATAAACTGCAGTATATGTTACCACAAGGACATGCGGTCACATACTTAAAATGCGTGCAAAGCTTACAAATTATGTTAACGGGATAATGACAATGTTCATGATGATGATGATTACGTACAAAACATTGCAATGACATAGGGATGCGTAGTTCATGGGACCATCTAGCTCGTTATTTATGATTATGTTTTAATTTATCTACTACACTCTTGCACTATGAAGGTGTCTACTGTTTCCTTTTTTTTCATTCAAGCTTGTGTTATTATTGCCCATGCCTGTACGTTGCGTTTCTGTCAACCTGTTGGCTTTTTTACCTCACCAATACTTTAAACATATCTTGCATAGGCCAAGCATTGGCCGCCTAATACTCCAATGCACTCATATGTACGAAACGTCCGAGAAGTGGGCGCCTTGTGTGGATCTTATTGATCGAATAGGCTGACAATTCATTGCAATGGGCTGAGTACTGCCCTTGCTTGTTTTGGAGGAGATGCATAGCTTACATTGTCGTGACTCACGAATATTTGCTTCGGTGTATTTTTGGCGCTATACAGCCAGGTGTAGCTTTGTATGGTGAAGTTTTGTCTCTTGTGTTAGGTGTATAGATTTACCTTTGCCTGATTTCTTTTTGTCGCGTCAGAAGATACCCATGGTCTTGTAGCAGGATTGAAAGTACTCAGGTGTCAACTTTTTTTTGCATGTTTCTTCACCCACACTTTCCAAGTGAAGATATTTGTGCACTTAGGCCACTACACTCTTTCCACGCGTGCTCTTCAGAACTTCAAGACTAATTTTGCTACGTGCTTTTTTCGCGAAACATTGCACCCCGACTATGTAACCAGTTATTGCCTCGTCGGTTGTTTCTCTCTGCACTCCTAAAACCGATATTGTTGCATTACTTCCAAGCCAGACAGCACTTTTTATTTTAGGCTCAGTACAGCTCGGATGATATTCGCCCTGGTACCTTTAGCTAACATACACACGTACCACCTCATATTGACTGTATACAGAAAGTGGCCAATTTGTCATTATCGCTTCATTTCTATTCACCTGTATACGTACGCGATCTTAACGAAAGCTTGCATATGTCCTTATGATTTATGTATACACATGATTACCTTTGATGATTAGTATGAAAATGACTGGTTCTTTAATGGCTAATGTCTCCGTTAAAACTAGAACTCCTTATTTTTCTTGGCTAAACGGAGACCTAGATATACTGCTTCATTATCACGTAGATTTTCCCGTCTCTGTATATTTTTCCACCCTGGGGCCAGACCGCCCTCTAGTAAAGGCTCCGTGAACCTGCGCAGCAGTGCTCCAGCATTACCCTCTGGAGTATCGATTTGCCCGTCTAGCTGAACGAGGCCACTGTTTTGGCTAGCTCCGCCATCTACAGGCATCTTCACGAAGCCGCGTCTTTCGTTATCTGACTGGCGCAGCAGGTGGCTCCGTATTTGCCGGAATCAAGTGCGGCAACCAAGCACTCGCTTTATGCTCATCAATAATTATTTGCGGTGCTTTACAGGCTAAAACCACGATATGATTACGTGACACATCGTCGTGGAGCAATGAGGAAATGTTGACCGTGCACCTCATCAGGTGTTGTTTAACGGGCACAACACGTGTGCCCTCTATAGCCTTTCGCCTCCATCGAAATGTGACCGCTGCTGCTGATATCGAACCCGAGACCTTGTTATCAGCAGCCGAGCACTATAACTGCTAAACCACCGCGGCGGACCTTTTATGCTTATCAGCGAACCAAAATAACGAACATCGCTTTTTTTGCCGACTGCCGACATATATAATTCTTTATTTAGGAAATCTACAAATAGTGAGCTGGAAATAATATGGGATGTTTGTCAGCGTACATTAAGACTAAGGGTAACAAAGAGCATAGAGTTTCCTAAAATTAACTTGAGGGGACTCTGGCACTTCGATTGTTCAGCGACAATGGGAATCATTAGTAGTACTTAGATTTGCCTAGTTTTCGTACTTGCGGGCAACGAATCACACTTGTGGCTTCGTTTATTGCTGTGTTTCGGTTTTGTTTGGAAGAAGAGAACGAAAAATTTTGAACTTCGTGACCCGATCTGAAAAGGTAAGCCTAAAAAAATAAGGTTGTGAAGCACAACCGCTGAACATCTGCTGATTTTTGTTTCGTGAGAAAACAGCTTCAAGCCACACGAATACACACGGAGCCAGATGTAGGCCTGAAGTACAAAAATTAGACAAATCTGTGTACTACCCATCATTCTCATGCTCGCTGAAGCACCGTGCGTTGTAGCTTCTTTAGGCACTTGCGCCAGAGTTTCCTCTTGTGTATATTAGTAAACTCTATGACAAAGGGTGCTCTTATGCTGTTTTACTACTCTTCCTCTTTTTGAAACACTTTTTTAAGGAATGGCATCGATGGAAGGGCTACCAAAAGTTGACAAATTGAAACTGATGGCCTACAGAATTTGTTGCATAACCATTGCCTGAATCATCTAAATTGCAATTTACGACTGGTCACCCAGGTACACAATGGATGTATAATGGAAGAGTGGATATGTGAGGCCACACATGTTGTTCAGCTTAATGGCTAAGGATTCAGTGTAATTTCTCATCATTGTGATGATTGATTTCAGATTAATATACTAACATGTACGCTGCTTGCGCACTGGTAGGACAAAATTTCAGAGTCGACTTGGCTTACACTGAACCGCCAACTAGCTAAAAATATTACTTCAAAAATAATACCTGTTTATTTACACATGTATTTGTATATTTATTTATATATTTATTTATTTATCTACTACGATGTCCAAAGTGTCACTATTTTCCCGAAAAAAAAGCTCACAAAAACAAATGTAATCACTGAAGGAGGCTTCTCCCCATAGAGGCTTTTATCGCAGTGAAGACAGCTTATACAGATGCTTTTGATATAAAGCACATACGCACGAAAATATAATATATGTTCCACACATGTCACGTGCCATTTTGTTACTTGTTTTGTTACTTGGGTTTAAGCCCTACTTTCAACTACACACAGCGTCCAAGTCGAGGTAAAGCGGGAAGAGAACTTGCATGCATGTCACGAGGACTTGACATGCGGCCCGCCAAAGTTGTAACAAATCATCTTCAACAGTTGGCCGTATACACAGTTGGCCGTACTCGTTGGCCGTACTCGTCTTTCATTTCACCGTAAATTTGATTAGTCAGCTGTCTTTTTTTTTCAGCTCAAGCAAGATGGCCACGACATGAGGTAAAGAATTTAACTTGTTATTTAACGAATAAAAAGATCACCAGATTGTTGGATGGTGCTTCTAGATGTCAGGGTATGCAAAAAGGTACAAAAGAAAAGAGTTTGGAGATACATTCTGCAAGTTGTTAGCCCCGACAGACATACAAAAATTGAGATAAAATTGAAAAAGTACGAGAAGAAACAGACAAGAAAGAAGCAGCCTGTTCGAAAGCATTGTTTAACTGTACATTTATATGCGAATAAATTTAAATAGGCAGCATTCTGGCTCTTTTGATACGAAAAATTCATTGCCGTTATCGCTGTGTGACGTCATTAAATATTTATCGGAACAATACGGAACATAGGCGATAACAATTGTGCAATACATCTGCCACAATGTAAGGCTCGAACTGTCTAAGAATTTAGAAAAATGTTACACCATCTCCTGCTAAAAGGAACCACGGGTAGATGCGAGGCAGCGGGTGTCAATGCTTACACTAGCAGCAGCGTTCACGCTGGCACTCATCACGGCGTTGCGCAGGAGAGAAACCTGGGGAGGCTCAAAGCAGGCACTAATAGACCAGTGTTTGCTACTGGAATATGCCAATCGCTGGGGAGCAAAGCACGCGCTGATAGACCGGTGTTTGCTTGTGGAATATGCCAATCGCTGCTAATGGGCCGTGAGAGACAGTGGACTGTGATTTGACACAATGACCCGCAGTCTGCTTTTAGTTACCGCGGACACTGCGGACTCTTATTGTTCAACAACGCAGAGGAAAATTCGATTGATTTATATGTGGGATTTAACGTCCCGAAACCACCATATGATTATGACAGACGCCAATGTGGAGAGCTCCGGAAATTTCGACCGCCTGGGGGCCTACAGCATTTTCGCCTCCATCGAAAATGCAGACGCCAAATGCACGGGAAAAATTTCCCACCGGCACTATGCTATGGATGTCTAGATACAGTGTTTATATATACGGGGTGGCCAGTGAACGGTTGTGCAGCGCGAACAGTCGTTTTTTTTTTCTCATTAAAGAAAATCGCTAGCAGAAATCGCTAGCGTTAAAGAAAATTGCTAGCGTTGCAATGCGAGAAAGGGCGGCCATAGAAGAGAGAGGAGGAGAGGACGCGTATGCGTAGTGGGCGTGTTAACTCCGCGGGAAGAGATGCCTAGGGAAGAGAGAAGGCGGAGCGAGCGTAGGCGTAGCAGACGCTGCGTGCGTCGGCATTGCGAGGTGAGAGAGAAGGCAGGCATAAGAGAGGAGAGAGGTGAGAGGAAGCGCATGCGCAGTAAGGGTGGTCACGCCGCACAACGGATTGAACTCAACCATAAGATGCTTTGCATCTGTATGGTCACCCATATAGACGCACAGCACCTCCACCAAATTGTTAAGGCGTTTATTAGCCGGCAACGAGCGAAAATATACAATGGCGACAGTCACAGCCAACCACGGGCTCTCAGCGCGAGCGGCGTCCTTGTTGGGTAGCCCCACTAGAAGGTACTCAAGAGTTCGACCCATTTCAGACTTCGGAGGCTTCGCTACACATCTAATATCATTTTGCTAACGTGGTTTCCTTGTCGTAATTTAGGTTTGATAAAGAAGTTATTGGCTCGGAATCTCATAAGAAATCAGAGGTACCCCACACTGCCCTGTGCGGTTTGTTAGTTCAAACTTCAAATAGCCACTCAATAGTCACTCACTTGAATTGAGTGAGTGAGTGAATGAGTTTGTGAGTGAGTGAGTGAGTGAGTGAGTGAGTGAGGAGATTGATAGTACATACAAGGCATATTAAGTATTAAGTTTTTGTGTCATGATTTATTTTTTAAGGTGGCTTAGAATGCGGAGTGTGGAGGAGAGCATTTATTGTTGTGGAAAATTTTACGACCGAGCATTGCGAAAGCTCTCTTGTAAAGAGCACGTTTTAAGAAAAAAGTTGTGTCACTTATTATTTCATTTCTAATATCTAAATCATATTTACTATGTGCGCTACTACTTTTTTTCTGAAAACGTGCTCTTCACAAGATAGCTTTCACAACTCTCGGTTATTAAATTTTGTACGACGATAGGTGCACCTCTCCGTAAAGGTACTCCAACCCACCGTAGCCTCATGTGCATAAGAACATGGAAATCCGTATGACGTACAATTTGCCTAATGACCTGGCATTGTTGCATATCTAACACGATAGGGAAGAATATAGGCGAAAATAGTAAAGCAAGCAAGAGCTATTGGACCTCATGAGCGCCCTTCTTAACCAAAGTATTTTAGCTTTTTTTATTTTTTTGAGGCTCCTTCTCCTGATTTTCTGACTCATGTTTGTCAGAATGAGATTTTGCCCAAGCTAGAACAACTATTTATCTTTCTCTAAGAGAGTTTTGTTGTTTTCACCGAGATATAAAACTCAGCAGGCACGTCGTTACAAATGCGAACAAAACATTTAAAAGCAGTTCAGAAAGATCTAAGTTGAAAATTAAGACGAAAGGAAACTCGGAACAGGTTAGGAGCCGGAATAGCGAAAAAGAGTGCTTAAAGCGTATACGTGTGGACTCTCCAACTTCAGGCTGCGTTCCCACTTTAATGTCAGCAACGGGAATCCTTCACTCTGCAGGTACACACTTGTCGCTTCAATTCAAGCTCAGCTGTAAACAGAGGCTCTCTGACTTCCTCATAAGGCCCTGCCGTGTCTGGTAGCGGGTCAAGGAGACAGCTACTACATCTGACCTTTTTCAGAAACTGAAGACCTCGTCCACTAAATAAAGTTGCTCATTCGCGCCACAGGAAGCAACCGTCTACTTCCATCCTCCCTTTAGTTGCGGAAAAGTTCTGGGTTGTCTCGGCGTCGAATTGAACTGTCGGGTTGAAGCCGTCCTGTGCCCCGCACGCCAGCACTGAAGAAAGAGCGTTGAACTGACAGCCAGCTTTTATGGAACACGCCACCATAAAGCGACACACAAAAAGCCCCTGGCTTTATGACAGTCATTGTTTCGAGGCGCGACATTTTGACGTTGCAAAGTAGAACCGTTATGAGAGAGAGAAAGAAGGTGACACAGAACCGCGTCAAAACATGAGCGAGATTTGACACCGCGAGCAACGCGCGACTTGTTCCGCACTCTCGTGGCTGCCATCTTCTCCTGTGGGCGAGGATGAACGGGGAGAGGGTGGCGCCTTTGTCTAAAGCGTGACATCCGCGTTGCGTGGCCGTCCAACGAGGGGAATCCGGGTCGTGGCGCGCCGCCAGCCCCGTCCGCTGACCTGTGGCAGCGCTAAGGGGTTCGCCAGTGTTGTCGACTGACGCTTTTCGAGACAGGTCACACTTACAGATGTGCCCTTCCGGTGTGACGGTAATTGTTTGTTTTTTGAGTGTCGTAATCGCCATAGTAAAAACAAGAATAGGCGCTTCAGCGTCTCATTGTAATAATAATAATAATAATAATAATAATAATAATAATAATAATAATAGCGTGCATTGACATCCCACAATACGCTGGTCTCTAGCTTTTCGTACCTACATTTAAATGTGCCCACCAACGAAAGGACCAAACACGCGACATTTTTGAGTCACCAGCCGGGTGCCAGGGTACCACCTCAGTGGACGTCTCGTTTTGTTTTGCCTATGGCATGCAAAATGAGTCACTGCCAGCTATACTCCTGTTTTAGGTCATAACATTCTGAGCAGTTTGTCTCAAAGTATGGCCTTATGAGCGTCAGGAACAGATTGAACAGAAATGGAACGCTACTTCACTGGTTCGATTATGTACCGGCATATTTGGCCTTCGTGTTTTATCGCTAGTTGTCAATTGAATGAACAGAGATACAGTGAACTAAAAAGCATTATAAGAGCTTTGTAGATGCATTTGGTGTTTCATGATGTTAATTATTCGACGTTACGAGGCACAAAACCAATAAATCGTAAAAGCCGTAGGAGGTGGAAATAAAATCCTCTCGAAGACACGTGAAACAGGTAACTGAGAGTGCACGAAGTGGACATTGCTAGCTTATTTACAAATGACTGACACTTCAGACTGCTCTGTGAGTGCAGAATTTATTTATTTCTTTGATTTGCACAAAGATACACAATGACACAGAGGAAAGAGCGAGACAGCAAGCTGGTAACTGCTACCTGGAGGGGCACAACGCCTACTCACTCTTTCGGGAGGAGGGAAGAAAGAGGAAAGAAGATGAGGAATGAAAAAGGATGACGAAAACTTCGACGAGTATGAGTTAAAGAACATAAAAAATAATAAAAAAATCGTCAATAAACGAGTGGCCAGGTCCGTTTGGTTCATCTGGCCACGGAAAACAGACTGCTAAGCAGAAGCGTTTTTAGCGCTAAAATTATCAGTAAACACTGTGGTATGTTTACGCGATCGTGTATCACTCTGGCTCTCACTTAAAAAAAGAAAGATTGATGTTGATGACCACTGTCAGTATTTATGTGAAATTTCCGTGCAGAAACGTAATTTTCATGCTATAATACGCGTTGGAGATGGTTAAACGTCATAAAAGTAACCTACTTCACGACACATTTTCTTCCCATGTATCTGAAAATTCTCTGTAAAATCACGCACACATTTTTTTCTTCTTTTCAAGTCACGACTTATAACAAAATACAAACATTTCTCGTTTCACAAAGCAGCCTTCACAATTTGGGAGTTCAAGGTTTTTCATCCTCATAATTACGCTATAACACAGATCGTAATACCAATGGTCCAAAGAGAGGTCTTGCTTCGAAGCCAGAACAGCTTTTCTGTTGCTTCGATAAAGTAAAGAGAAGAAATCGTTGTGTGCAAGCAAAAGTCCAAATTGTCGCCCGTCTATTAGCGATGACCATGTGCCTAAGTACAGGCCAGGGAGGTTATTAAATTCTTGGAATTGCACAAAAAAATTGATTAGGACGTTGACTCGGAAAGAAGCATGTAGGCTAATATATGCCTCGCTTCATCATTATTCGTTGCATTATTTTCTTTTCAACTTTAACAAAATGATCATGCGCAGGAGTAATTTCATACTTGGCCACACGATACTGCGCCAGAGATCTAGAACATATAGCAAAATATGTCATAATCTTAAACCCTAACGATATAAAAGTGCGTCAGAATATGGCACCGCTGCTGCAGTGAAAGGGAAAGGGGGGGGGGGACATTCCTAAAGGGCTCAGTGCATGGTCTGCGGACGAAGAAAATTGTGCTCCTCTGGCAATCCCCTCGTTACATAAAGACCTCCCAACCCGACCCTATCATCTCTGTAGCCACGGCGTCACCGCATATCGAAGTTGGGACGGAGCTCGGGAGCACCATCTCGTCGTACTCGTTATCCATAACCGCATCTCCCACCGAGTGTAGGCAATCACCCCCGCACGTGCAGACTTCTCCTTTTTTTTTCTGATGTGAGCTCTCTCCAGCCGCATGAGCCGTTGTAGAAGTAGTGGCGACCTGCAGCGGCACGTGTACGTATCATTTATTACACCCTCTCTGTGCATGGGGGAAAGTGGTCACGTGTGCTTAACGACAGCGGAGTAATCTGGCGCCTGTGCCTAGGCTTAACTCGAGTTTTGAGTAAAGGGCGAGCGCACAAAAGCCTAGCAAGAAACTGGCCAGTAATCACGCGTGTATTTTCAGCTTTCCTGGCTTCAGTGCACAGAAGGCTGTGCTCTGTTGAGAGTCGAGAAGCTTTTCCTTTAGCGTGCAAAAAAGTTTTCTGCCTACTTCAACAGAGTCGTTGATGAAGCTGACGTCATCACTCGCGCAAGCTGGCTCTAAAAATATAAGTGACGATAACTGATTATTAAGATGATATTTATAGTTTGGTAGTGGTCGACTTCGTAGTAGTAGGAATATCTGCGCGAACCTTCTCAGGGGTATTATCAGAGAATCTTGCAAGCGGATATAAATACAACTCTTGCAATCACAGTTTATTCTTGAACGCTTGAAATCGATTTGACAGAAACCCTTAGGTTTTGGCAGTAACGAAGGCAAGGGTTAAAATTATAAGCACTATTATTATTTTTTCTGTGATTGCACGAAACTGTTTTGGGCATGCTGGTCATGATCTGGTTCGTATTATTAAAAAGTGAACAATAAAGGGACGATCTTATCTACTTATTTCTGTAATATTGTTACAGAGATATTATGAGAAAGAAGGCCAAAATCCGGAGAAGCTGGCAGGCGTCAGTGTGTTCGTCAGGCATTTTGACTCTCGTTACTGCTGTTTCCTGTAAATGCATATTGTATATGCTTCACCAACCCAGTCGCTTACAGGTAGAAGTGCGGGGTATCGATCCATGTACCTCTCGTAATCATGTTAACCCCGTAACAGTGTTACTATTCCTTCTTTCTCCCTTCTTCATCATCCAGCAAATACTGTTTTGTGCTAAGTGGAGCAACAAAGTCATCACCAGTAAGAGCACCGAAACCCAAAACGAAAGTCAACAGTGTGCTTAAGTCGTATTGACACTCTGATCTCCTGCTATACATTCTTTCTTTATTTTGTTTAGCCCAGCCCCATCGCAGGGCGGCTTGTCTACTTGATCGTTATATTGCTACATGCATGTTGACATTTTGTGGGACGATGCACGTGTGCGCCGGACGAAGAGGACGAAAGGTCTCCGCTCGGTGTGGGAACCGGTCACGCCGCTGCTGCTGGTTTGAAATATATTTCATCCACAGCCTCGTCGATTACGGCGTCTCTTTTCTTCCGTAACATATTTGGTGGAGGTGGAACGTTCCCCGTCCTCGCCACGAAGCTTCGCAGTGGCCGCACCGTCTAGCCTCCGGCCTTGGCTTCCAATGATAACAACCCGTCACTGCCTTCAGCTGGAGCGCCAGCTACAACGTACCTTGCGATGTCCCACCCCCGTGATCCCGGTACGTTCCCCATCCAGCCTGGCCTTGACGTCCACTACTGGCTCCACATGTACGAGCGCGTTAGCTTGTCTCCCCGATGGGACCCTACCATGATGCTCGCCAACGTCATCTTTTACTTGGATGGCACCACGCGTGTACGGTTCGACGCTCGTGAGGCCGAGCTCACCAGCTGGGACATCTTTAAGGAACGACTACGCGACATCTTTGGGGACCCGTCCGGTCGACAAATGGCGCAAAATACCGTCTGTCATGCGAGAATGTTTCAGCATTAAAGGAAAAAAGTAGCGGTGATCAGCACAATTTCAACCTGATCACTGAATTCCTTACACGAATCCCTTGATTGCTACAGGGGCGTCAGCACTACCCAACTCCTGTATCGAATCTACGTTGCCTTCAAAGATCGTACAACAGTCAACGTTACTACGAATACTGAAAGCAATGCTATCAACACAGATGTCGTACAACTGATATTAAAAAAATGACAGCATATCCACGGGGTAAATGATGGAGAGTGCAGCGAAGCTGGCTCCGCTCGCCGCTGCCGCTTCGGCCTCCCGTTCTGCACGCCAGGATCTTGTCGGCGCCACCGCGCAGCTTCATGGCACGCTTCTGCCTCGCACGCTCCCACATCGGGGTTCCGCCTTCGAGCGCGAGCTGCCGCCGCCTTGCGCGCACGCTGCTCAGCAGCCATGTCCGTCCGCCGACCTTCTGAACGCGCACACACGCCAGAACCACTTTTATTTTACCACACTGCGCCCCCTAGCGTACGGCGCCGCCACCGAACACGCGATCGCCAACGTTTTCGTGTGACGTCATTTCTATTTTCTCGCGCGCTCGCACATAGGGTTTACGTCTTCGAGCGCGAGCCGCCACCGCCTTGCGGGCATCATACTTTTTATCGGCAAACCGTGAATCATTCACTGGCCGCGCGCGTCCGTCGTCTACAGATGGACGGACGCATCGACGAACGCAGGAATGGATGCATGGACGGAAAGACAGAGGCATGGACGGATGCACGAATGGACGGACGCATGGATGGACGGATGGACGCGTGGAAGAACGCAGAGACGGACGCACAGATGAAAGCACGGATGGACGCACGAGAAGACGGACGGACGGACGCATGGACGGGCGCACGTTTGGACGGAAGCAAGAATTGTCGGACGGATGGAAGCATGGACGTAATAACGGATGCTTCGTCCCACTCACCATCATTCGCTCCATGGATATGCTGTGGTTTTTATTATTTATCATACTACAAGTAAAGTCCTCCAGTATCGTACCATTTGCATTTTTCAGCGTATATGCATTTTATTATATGTACAAGCACCGCCCTTTACGGCCGGTTCAAGAACTAACTAGAGGTGGCTACATACGATTACGACGGGACGCTCAGCCCACGCCTTAAGGTGATTCGCTCCTAAAAAAAATAAGTGAGCAGGTGACGCTAGAGTTGTGAGAATTCAAGCGAGAAAATCTTTTCATTCTGTCGTTCGAGAGTGTTTAAGTATTAAACGTAGGCGAATAAAGGCGCCGAAACATCCCATTTTCTGCAGCACCAACGTAATCACGGCTCAGCGCCATTCCAACCCCACCCCCGTGTCATGTACCTTCTGTTTAAGATCAAACATTGCTTATTGTAACAAAACTAAAAAACCTCGTTGCTGCGTCAGTGGTTGTGTCATCTTCAACAAAATCGGTGTCTCGCCTATCACAGCTCAGCGAAATAGGCCACTTTCACCTTCTCTCGCAGCGGACACTTGTGCAAAAATTTACACAAACTTGAATACACAATTTCGAGCAGCTCCATAAACATAAGCAGGCGCATTTCTACGTGACCAGTAATGCATGTGTGCGTGTATATACTTCTATTTCTTTGGCGCAGAAAGCCGGGATTCCATTTTGTAGTGGGGTGATTAGAGACGCTCCCTTTCGCGCACCCTGTCGTCCTCTCTGCTCATCTTCATGATACATGAATATATCAACAATAAGCCAAAAGTGCTATAGTGGCTATAATGGGAAGGCCGCTTCGATCTATATACCTTTGCCCTCTGTCGTTTGCCGATTCGCGACCGGTGACTTCGGCGCTTCGCCGCACGCCGAATGGTTAAAGTATCGCTGCGCTGAGGTGGGCTAACGAGTTGGTTCGTTACTGCCGTGTGGGTTGACCGGAATAGAAAATACGAGGCCTGTTTAGAAAAATTTATTGTCACAAACGCTTCTCGCTCGAAGACTTTAGTGGAAGACTATGGGAGAGAATGAAGCCGTCCCGTGGACCTCAAAAACCTGGGAAACGGAGTGTCCGTGCAATTGCTTTGGGAATATATTGTCTTAACGCTCACCTATACATTGCGCTAAGTTTCGCGTCAGTTGGAAAATATCGATGCACCCAGCTAAACATGTTAGATGCTGCATTAAAATCAGTGTAAAAGACGTCGACGTGCAGAGTCCCAACTTAACAGTGTGTAGTTCTGACTCGTTTTTACTGTGACATACTCCTTTAATTAAAATATTAAGCACACGTCTTCCTTTGGCTCAACTTAAGGAATAAGGTCGCTTCGTTATCACATAAATCAGTAAGAAATGACGTATATATGTGCTCTGTTCAGAATTTGAAAAAAAAATTGCCCGCAGCTTCCCTCGGGGGAACACTGAGGAGGATGCGGACCATATAATTGGTTAACGGGGTGTTAAAGTGCGACTTACTTGGGTCGATGGCTAAATTGGTTAACGTGGTTGTGAAATGGGGTGTTAAATTGCGACTTACTTGGGTCGATGGCTAAATTGGTTAACGTGGTTGTAGGAGGGGGTGTTAAATGAGTGAACACGTACACACGTATGCGAAAGGGCGGCGCTAGTCGAAGGGACGTCGATCATTGTGTTTGTGGATTAGTTGGAATTCATTTCACCGCGACCTTGGACGTCGACGCGCCGTACAAACCAACCGACGAGCGGCAACTGAGCGAGCGAGCGCCGACCTTGAGTATATATACAGCTCGACGGCGCATGCACTGTCAGCTGTTGAATGTTCTCGAAGCGCGACGCCACATGCGCGTCCACTGGAGAATCAGGAGAATTGTAGATGTCGAACGTGGTGTGTAGAGGAGGAAGGGTGCACAGATGGTGGAGGAGTGAAGCGCGCGCGGTGTGTAGAGGAGGAAGGGATGCACAGATGGTGGAAGAGTGGGCGACGGCGCGACGGCGCATGCGCGCGCGTCAGCTGTCGAATGTTTGAGAAGCGGTGCGGACGGCGCACTACAAGGCGCGAGTATAAGATGCTCCGCATCTAAAAAAAATTAAAGTGGCCATCTGAACGAGTGGTGCACTAGCCGAAGCGAGTGGTTGCATGGACGCTGTTTTGCTTCTTAACTTCTATGCAACAAGTGCGGCCCAACAGGCGCAGAAATACACCGAGAAAGTGAAAATAAAAAGCATAATTGAAATGTCGGTCGGAACAATTACCCTCCACACTAAATTATGCAACTCGCCCCGCCGCGGTGGTCTAGTGGCTAAGGTACTCGGCTGCTGACCCGCAGGTCGCGGGTTCGATTCCCGGCTGCGGCGGCTGCATTTCCGATGGAGGCGGAAATGTTGTAGGCCCGTGTACTCAGATTTGGGTGCACGTTAAAGAACCCCAGGTGGTCGAAATTTCCGGAGTCCCCCACTACGGCGTCTCTCATAATCAAATGGTGGTTTTGGGACGTTAAACCCCACAAATCAAATTATGCAACTCAGGAAGGCATATCAGTCACCCAGTTTTTTCAGCTTAATAATAATATTGTAACACGACATCGGCAACGAGAGAGCATCAGGTAGACGATGAAGACGATGAATGCGATCGCGCTCGTGTTTTGTTGCTGTTGTTTCTCCATTTTGGCTGCAGCTGCCTCCGACTGTCCCTGTATGTTTTGCAAATATACTTAATTCATTCATACTCCCACCCCCGTGACATTTGCTGGAGGAACTGGGTACAACACGATGCAACAGAGCTCCGCGGTGGCCTACGTTTGGATTTTGCCACCATGGCAAACCAGGGACCTGTTCCCGCCGAGGCGACCACAAAAATAACTGTTGTCCTTCCGCAGCTAAAAGATCCTGGCACGTTCTGTGGCACTTATGATGTCGACATTGAAGAATGGTTGCTGTTGTGCGAACGCACAAGTAAGAACTACCGCTGGGATGAAACTCTTATGTTGGCCAACACCCTGTGTTATTTGAAAGGAAGAGCACAAGTGTGGTTCGAGAAACGCGAAGAAGAAATTGGAAGCTGGGATGCGTGCAAGGAAAAGATGCGCACCCTTTTCGTCAATTCTGTGGGTAGAAAGGCAGCGGTCAAAAAGGAGTTGGTATCTCGTGCGCAAACGTCAGCCGAGTCCTGCGTGACTTACATACAGGACGTGCTCGCCCTTAGCCGAAAAGCAGACAATGGCATGGAAGAAACCGAGAAAGTAGCACACACATTGAAAGATATTGCAGATGATGCGTTCAACCTTCTCATATGCAAGGACTGCAACACGGTGGATACCATCATCAAGGAGTGCCAGCGTTTTGAGGCCGCAAAAAGTCGACGTATCGCCCGCCATTTCGCTCGACTTCCGAACACAGCAGCAACCTGGTCGTGCGAAGACGGGCCTGCACTACAGACGTCGTTAACTGCAGAGTACGTGACCAAGATCAGACGTGAACTCGAAGCTCTGTCTCCGGCGTCCACGTGCTCCCATGCCTGTGACTCTAGCCCTCAGATGGTGCCACTGGTATATGTCGCTGTGCGACAAGAGCTTTCCCATACTGGACCGGCCTCCGAGTGCACTACAGCTCCCTCTCAACCGATCGACCATCGTCGACCCCCTGTTTCATATGCCCAAAGCCAAAACCTTCCGTTGCGCCGTCACAATCCAGCCGAGTGGAGGACTGCTGACGATGGTCCGATTTGTTTCAACTGCCACCGTAATGGACTCGTAGCCCGCCATTGTAACACCCGATGGTATTAGCATCAGTCATCCTATGTGTATACGCATCGACCAGAGAGGGATTGGACGCATTCAACCTTACCGGGAATCACCTCAGGCCACCGGAGAAGACGTTCTTTCTATGCCGCCACATCGTCGTCGTTCTCCATTTCCGCATGCTCACCAGTCCCGTTCACCGCTGTCCCGTCGTCCGTCGTCTCGCTCTCCCCAATATCGCTGACCAACGTCACCGACTGACCACCTGCCGCGGGAAAACTAGATGATGCAGCTCCCGGAGGTGATGCTGCGTCGACCACTTGCCTGCCAAATTCTCTGACCATGCTGCCGACTAGACGCAACCTTATCTACGTTGAAGTAGACAACACACCCGTTGTTTCCCTTGTGGACACAGGGGCTCACATATCAGTGATGAATTCAGTACTTCGTTGTGACCTCAGGAAAGTTTTAATGCCACCCACAGTACCACTAATCTAAGTCACCGACGGCGGCACGTTTCGTGTGCTTGGAATGTGCTCCTCGAGTATGAGTGTTGCCGATCGTTCCACGACAGTACTATTTGCTGTGCTCGAGAAATGTTCCCATGAAATTATCATCGGCATAGACTTTTTGTCCGCCCGCTCTACCCTTATTGAACGTGGAACCGACACGCTTCACCTTGATTTACCGTTTTACCATGACGACCCAACACCAGCTCAATCGCGTCTGTGTTCTGTATATCACGCTCGTCTAGCACTTCAAGCCATTACCTACGTGAACCTGAGGTCTGTCCCTCCTGTTCCCGATGATGACTACATGTTGACACCTATTACTGACGTTCTGTTGGCCAAAAATGTTGCCGTGCCTCACGCATTTTTTACAGTCACGGGAAATGTCGTTTTGGCCGTTGGGAAATCAGTGTGCTGGGCCACCTCGTCAGTGCTCGAGGCATGCAACCTGGTCCTGACAAAATTCGAGTTCTCAAAGATTTTCCCGTACCACGTTTCGCAAAAGATGTACGGAGTTTTATCGGCTTGTGTTCTTAATTTCGACGTTTTGTGAAGAATTTCGCTGACATTACCCGACCACTCACGGAACTACTGAAGATGAACATGCCTTTTTATTGGAGTACTAACCAAGCCTTTAGCACCCTTACAACATTACTTACTTCCCCACCCAGGCTTGCTCGCCAGCAAACCACATCACGATGGAATCAGCCACATTTCAAGCATGCCCGACTGTACTCGCTTGACCAGGCCTACGCAAAGTCTTCAAGTCCCGTCGAGGCTTTGCCGAGCAGACCAGACCCTGGTATGTAGGCTGTGGTTGGGCGTTGCGTTTACCAACACCTACGCTTTCCGCATTGGGATGGCCGACACCGCAGCCGGTGGCCACTGTGGCAAAGAAGAAGCGATCCAACATATTCTTTGTGACTGCCTAGATTATAGTAAACAACCACTATGCCTTCGCAAGGAACTCAGCAAATTAGATAATCAACTTCTGTCAGAGCAAGGAATTCTACAATATCGACAAGATGCAACTTCACAAAAGAAGGCCCTGAAAGCGCTACTACACTTTTTGCGATCGACCGGCCTTACTGAACGGCTGTAGCTAGGGCGTCCTTCCTGTGTGTGTTTTTGTTTTCACATGAGTGCCCGTGCGTTTTCTTTTCTATCTATCTACCCCCTCTTTCTTGCCCCTATTTCCCCGCCCCCAGCGCTGGGTAGCAAACCAGATGCCAATATCTGGTTAACCTCCCGGCCTTTCCTTTCTCTCTCTCTATTTCTCTCTCCCCACCCATCTTGGCCTATTTCGACCCGCCAGTCCATACTGAAGTTCGTACCGATGCCAGCAGACATTAAATTGGTGCTGTTCTCGCCCAGCGGCAACGAGGACAGGACCGCATCACTGTTTATGCCAGTCGTCTCCTTTCTTTTTCGGAGAGCACGTTTTCCATCGTAGAGCATGAGTGCGTCGCACTAGTCTGGGCAGTCGGAAAATTTCCACCATACTTGTTTGGCTGCACCTTCATGGTAATTACGGATCACCATGTTCTGTGCTGGCTGTCGTCCCTTAAAGGTCCAACTGGACGACTTGGTCATTGGACCTTGAAACTCCAATAATACAGCTTTGACGTGGCATACAAATCTGGCCGAATGCACCAGGATGCTGGCTGTCTATCCTGTCATCTTGGGGACCCAACCGATCTTTCAGCACTTGATTCTGACCCTTGTGTCTTCGCCATGTCTGCTTTCACAGACATACGCAAGGAAGAACTCAGCGATGTCCACTTGCGGTCCATCATGCACCGTCTACGTTTGCCCCACGTAGACTCGTCACTACACTTGTTCATTCTATGTGATGGCATTCTTTACCGACGCAACACCAGTGCCGAGGGACCAGAGCTATGACCCGCAGTTCTTGCTACACTCCGTTTCGCTGTTCTTGAAGAGCTTCACGACGCCCCAACCGCTGGACATATCGGGGTCATGCGCACGCATGATCGCGAGCGGGGAAGATTCTTCTGGCCAGGCCTTTACCGTTATGTGCGCCTATACGTTGCTGCTTATCGGTCCTGCCAGCGCTCCGAGCATTCCACCTTGCCACCAGCTGGTCCACTCCAACCAATGGACATACCCACCGTTCCCTTCCACTGCGTCGATCTCGATCTCGTTGGACCGTTTCCTACTTCACTGACTGGAAACATGTGGATAGCCGTAGCCACTGACTACGCCACAAGATACGCTATCACACGAGCGCTACCGACAAGCAGTGTCAGTGACGTCACGGACTTCTTGCTTTGTGACGTTATTCTTCACCATGGCACTCCTCGACAGCTGCTGACCGATCGTGGTCGCTCATTCCTTTCAAAAGTCGTAAGAGACATCCTTCGCTCGTGTTCGACGCGTCATAAGCTCACTACGGCCTACGACCCACAAACAAATGGTCTTACCGAGCACCTAAATCTAACCATTGACAACAATGCTCTCCATGTACGTTTCCAAAGATCACCTTGATTAGGATAGTGCTTTGCCTTATGTGACCTTCTCATACAATCCGTCACGCCACCACACCGCTGGCTTCTCCCCCTTCTATTTATTGTTCGGCCGCCACCCAGCGTTACCCTTCGAGACTCTTCTCCCATCCACTACGCAAGCTGTTACAGATTATACCCCCAGGATGCCACTGCACAAGCTCAAATGGCCCACCAAATCACACGGGAACGTCTTTTTGACTCGCAGCTCTCTCAGAAGGCCCGCTACGATGCCATCAGAGTATTTTTCGACTCTCCAGGTTCATTGGTCTTCCTATGGGCGCCATGCCACCACGTTGGCATGGCTTCAAAGCTCCTATCCCGTTACTCGGGGCCTTACAAGGTTTTACGTAGGTTTACTGAGGTCACATATGAGATTGCTTCGTTGGACAGTCAGTCGTCGTCGTCCGCACCCACCACTGACGTCGTCCACGTGTCCCGTCTGAAACTCTACATCTCCGCATATGATCCTACTCTCCTTAAGGCGCCGAGACGGCGCTACCGGCGGCGAGGAGTTGTATGTTACACGACATCGGCAACGAGAGAGCATCAGGTAGACGATGAAGATGATGAATGCGATCGCGCTCGTGTCATGGTTGCTGTTGTTCCTCCATCTTGGCAGCAGCTGCCTCTGACTCTCCCTGTATATTTTGTAAATATATTCATTTCATTCATACTTTCACCCCCGTTACAATATTATTTAAAGTAAACTGCGTAGTTCTAACTATCTAAAACTGACACTGTATGCTGGTTCTTGCGGTAACCATACAGTGGAGGGTTTCGGGCATAATTTTGAGCTCTAGGCTCCTTCAAAGCATGCGCAATACGCGCAAAATTAAGGTCTTGCTATATTTATTGATCGATGATTTGTGGGGTTTAACGTCCCAAAACCATGATCTGATTATGAGAGACGCCGTAGTAGAGAGCTACGGAAATTTTGACCACCTGGGGTTCTTCAACGTGCACCCAAACCTGAGCACACGGGCCTACAACATTTCCGCCTCCATCGGAAATGCAGCTGCCGCCATGCTATATTAATTTATTATTAAATAAATAATTACTTAAATGAATATTGATTACATAAATAAAATTATTTTTAAATATTTCGCGTACGCTTTGAAGTGGCACTGATTTGGTGGCCACGTTGGTTTTTTTATGACTGCTAAAACACAAAAGTATTTAAATCGCAGGATGGGGACAAAGCACCCCTAAAGTTTATTCGCGTGAAAATACGCATTTCCAATTGTGTTTCTTTGAAACATATTTGTGGATTACTGTTTTGTTTATTATGCTAGACGGAAACTCGTGAAGGGCTTCGCACGTGAAAACGTCAGCTCTGATGCAAAAAATAAAAAATAGACTAAAAAAGAAAGAGCCGGCAGAAACACGCCTGGCTTTCAGGGAAGCCGCTAAAGTGTGTTGTACCTGTACGAGGACATGAAAGGCTCACTTTTCTATGGCTATTTTTTGTTATTGTTCCTTTATTTTAATAGTGCAGATATATATCCGGAACATCGCGTCGTCATAAGCAAGGCTCTAGGCGAAGGGTGCGTCAATTTGGTCACGCTAAATTGCTGAGGCTATATGAACAACCGGTTGAGGCGCAGCTTATACGTTTACGCAGTAAAGCGCTGCCATCAAAATGCTTCACGAGGTCGTCACACACAGAACTACTAACATTTTTTTCTTTGTCTCCCGTACATATACATGCCCAAAACATATATTCTATAATTACGCAGGCTTGTGGAAAAAGACATCCTCAGAAAGCTGCTCCACGTGAATGTACATCTGTAGAAACACAAACTGAGATGCTCTTTGTTAAGACTAACCAAAAAGTTCCGCTGCACAATCAAATATACTAATCATCGGCCTCCAACCAGCACACTAATAAGGCGGCAAAGGGGGCTAGTTAGTACGTTTTCATACTTGTGATGCGCGGCATGGTAACACAAAAAAAAAGTGTCCTTTCTGGTTTTTTATCCTGCAGCGCATCAGATGCGTCGAGACGTTCCAACCAGCACTTGTTTCGATGGCTCTGGATATATGGTGTTTTCGGACTGAGCTCGAGGTCGTGGGTTCAACTTGATCTTTTCTTTGTCAACACCAGACCATTTCTTGCGCTTCGCACCGAAAGTACAAACAGAACACGCTTACACTACCTACGCTTAAAGGGACGCGTAGCCCTCGCGCTATGGCAAATACCTTGTACAGATAAGCCCCACTTAAATTATTACCCGAGGCCTCTCATCGAATTATTGGAATTTGATCCTTACTAGTACAGATTTAATTTTCTTCTTTAAGTCCTATATAAGCATCCTTTCTCCGCAAACTTAAAAGTTATCGAACCCTGAACCAAACCCTCTAATTTAAGTGAAAAGCAGGAACGAAGTGAGGAAGGTCAATCATATGTGCGTTAAGGAAGGCGATCAAGGGATTTTAAAAAAAGGTGATAGAAAGAAGTGATCAGCGTAAGAAAAACCCGCGTCATGTGAACCAACACTGGTATTTGACAAAGCAGAACACAAATGGGAAAATTCACCGACGCATAAAATGTCTCAACCGCAGTGCTTGTGTTTCCGTCAATTTATCTTGCGTTCTCGCGTGTGTGTGCGTGTGCGTTGCGCCATCAAATATCATGGCTCAGGAACGAGCCCATGCGTACATACTAATCGCTTCTATGTTCCATGCACAATGAAAAAAATTGGTTGGTATTGTCAAAGCTTGTCAACATTACATGAAAACATCCGGCGTATCAGGTTCAACTGCAGAAATCAACACACGCCTGACTTTATTACTTCATGAGAGAAGTGAATGAGTCAGGGTGCCTACACTGTAGCTTTGCAAGTACTAGACCTATAGATAATCGATCACCTACTGTGCTATGTGACTAGAGCTTGTCGATGGACATGCTAAGTGTGTCTCACAATGATTTAAGCACTATGATCAGGGATTTTTCTTCTTCAGCCAGTTTATCAGTCGGTAATTTAGAGTTCAATGTTTCCGACCTGCATTGTGAGCCTGCAAGTGGCTGCTATTTTGAGATGTGAAAGCCTCGCGCGATTTTTTTATAACGAAGATCAGATTATTTCTTCAGCACGATGACAGTTTCATGACCTTATTGTTCTTGGAAGTTTTCTTTTTAATTTATTAACTTTCATGCATTATTAAACACTTTGTGCAAGTTGATTTGATATCAACTTTTTTTTTCAATATGAGTATGGTGCAGGATTCTCAGGTTCTTACGACATTATACCCGCAAGGCTCGCGTGGCAAATTATATATATATATATATATATATATATATATAGAACTTGAAGGGAAGGCACGACAGGTCCGGGTATTTTCTATATTGAAATAACTTGAAGATAGCACATAAGAAAAGGATCGTATTTACTAACGTTTCGGCCGTGGCACGGCCTTCGTCAGAGTAAGTCTTTATATATATATATATATATATATATATATATATATATATATATATATATATATATATATATATATATATATATATATATATATATATATATATATATATATATATATAAAGTATTTGACGGAAACATGTCGATGCACTAGTCTTGAATTACTCAAACCTGGACGCCGAAGCTGACATGGATGTTTCGTTGCAAGGACCACATAGGGTACCTCACGAAAAAATTGATTATCGTCGACGACCATCTTCTGGCGTCGGGGACGCTTGATGAAAATAGTAATGACGTGGTGGCATCGCCACATGACGTAATCGTGACGTCAAATATTTCAATATTCGTGGCATCATCGTGATGTCACAAACTCTGGCGTGGGTAACGGGTTGCCGCTCTAGCGCCCTCCTTTGGGCGGCCAGCAAAACAGGAAATGATGTGCATGACCTCCGAGGTCATGGCATGTGACATCAAAAGAAGAAAAGAGAGAGAGAGAGAAACAACTTTGTTAATGGCATAGCAAGGTCGTTGAATTCATCTTGCCAGTGGTTCGAAGTGGCGACCAAAAGCTTGCCACAACCATTTCGCCCCAGTTAATCATTTATGCCTGAGGACTGTATACTCACTTGACGACAGGACGCCTCGAGGAAGGAAGGTGGCAATATTGTTTTCAATGGTGGCTTCTCCTTGCCGTACCAAAGATTGTTATTTTGGGTAGCCTTCATGCAGCTGCAATGTCAGCAGCTTTTTTTTTAACCAGCACGTAGACTCGTCCCGAACGCCCGAATACTCGGAAAATGTTCAGAAAAAGTGGTTAACGATTTAGAGTACTTGGTACTGTACCATAGGAGAGTTCAAAACCATCAGCTAGACTGAGACGTCACCGAGGCGGAAATACGTGCTGTTTTGAATAGTATTCGTACAACGGCTTCCCCAGTAGATGGTCTGATTTCCAACGAAATAGCGCATAACCTATACGATAAGAGAAGAAAATGAAGATGGGGCTTGGATGTGGCACGTGAAGGCGTGGCTCGTGTTCTTTGCTTTGTTCTACATCAACTGAGTTGAATAATGCGATAACCATTTATCAAAGTCACAAACATTCTGTTCCTTATGAAGCCGTGGACCGTTAGCGAAACATCCGTGGGCCTCGTATTCGAGGTCCCAGAGAAAGCGTGATAACATTTTCCCGCTAGTGCCCTCTTGTGCGCTTTACTGTGAAGTGACCTGCTTGAGAATAGAGTGCACTAAATATTTCACCGTGTGCGCATATGCGACCAGTTTAAGTGGTCGTGAATTTCAATATTATGTACTACTACACTCAACACTTGCTAGTACAGCTTGACCCGAAGGCTGACTCAAAAAAGTTTGTGCTTCATCAGTCCATATTGTGAACCACCATCACATATCCTGCTTTTAATACACTGGACGAGATATACATAGATGAAATATGGATCCACGAGAGCGACCTGCGCCGCGTTGAAAGATTTCCGATACAAATCAAGTGCTAGCGCACGCTTCCTTTCATCATTTATTTGTTTGCTCCACACAAACTCTTCTTTTTTGAATAGTTCGGATTAACCTAACTAACTGCACTGTGCAGTTCGGCGCGCCACTCTGAGGGAAAATACTGATATTGAATAGAAACCCCAAATAACCTAATAAATATACCTGACAGAAACGTTAAATTTCACGCGGATTTACGAGATATTCTTTTTTGTATGTTTGCTATTTTACGTTTAACGAGTTCGTTGCGTAAGTTAAGCTTCGTGCGTACTTGTGCTGAAGTTTTACTTTATGTATTTTCAGACGGTATCCTACTGGTTCCAAGTGAAATCAATCAAACGTGATACCATTTAGTGAAGTCTTCTGGCGATGCATCTCTTATGTGGCACCACAGATGCAAGCAGACAAAATAAAACTACAATGTATGCTAGATTCTATTGTCAAAAAAGAGCATGTTTACATCCCACAACATGTTGGCTAAAAATAAAATTTCGTGAAGAACGAGAAGAAGCCATTACCGAGTTCACGTGCTACGGCCATGTCATCTCACTGATTTCGAAAACTGCGTAATTCCTGGTGGTTTTTTGCGTATATATTAACGTTGCGTTATTGCATAGATATAGTGCACTTGTTCGAGCTAAACTTTTTTTTTGCAGTGTCCGCTTCAGTGGTGCAGTCCTCACCGTGCTCGGCTGCTGACCATAAGTACGAGTGCTCGATAGCGGCCAGGATTGTCAGATTTCGATCGATTTAAATGATAGAGGCCCATGTACTGTGCAATATCAGAGCACGTTAAAGAACAAAAAGATGCTCAACATTTCCGGAGGTCTCCGCTACGGCGTCTCTCATAATCACGTCGTGGTTTCGGAACGTAATACTTTATGTACTAGTTAATTATTTATACAATGCGCAACAGCTCTACTGTCACATAAATGCTCTGTAAGTAGATGCAGTGCTTTTATGCAGCTTGCTTCTTATACGTGAGCGCATTTTCTTCTCACCGTTTCATGCCATCGAATGGCGGCTCCGTTATAAACATCCATGCACCTAACGTCGATTTAAGTCGAAGCTTTGCAGAACGCAGCACACCTCCGCGAAGCGCGCGCGCCAGGACAGCCGTGCCACGCCCCCCTCACCGACCGCATACGAACAGCGCGCGTTGCATAGGGCGGCCCAGTCAACGCCGCGAAGCCGGACAAAACAAAGCAAAGAGAAGCGGACGAGGGAAGTTCAGAGTTTCCCGTCGTGCAACACTACGCGCAACACTGCGCCTGCCCACACTGTGAATGGCAGTGTCGTCGCTGCAGTGGCGGGCCTTTCGAGCGAGAGAAATAGAAGCGCGCGTGTTCCACGAGCAGGTGTGTGTGCGCGGCACGCCTCATTTTGTATTCGGAAGCCCTCGCGAGGACCCGTTTCGTGCGGGCGAACCTTAAGCGGGGCTTACCCGCAGTAGCCGGCGCGCTACGATATTATGTGGGCACGTACGCTCTGTGAACACAAGGACCGGCCTGGAACGTTAGTCGGAGTCCCGAAACAAGAATTCGTAGCATGAGTGATTCAGCGACGCTCGGCATACCGAAGCAATTTGCGCATTATATCACGCGCCCAAAAAACGCCGTATTGATTTAAGTAGCCAAATGATGAGCCACCAAAGCTGCATGAAATCTATACCACCCCCCCCCCCCCCTTGCTTTATAGTTCCTCAGAATGCACCCTACGTATTTCCTATGATATGCGCAGAGCTGTGCAGGTTGTCAGAATATCCCGAGAACTAGTGGATTCATACTGCCAAGCGAGCTCGATATTTGTAGGCTGGGAATTTCCGGCCAGCAGTTTACATCTAACGCTGAGGAACGCCACCAGTGCACATATTGTTCGCTCTTATGCGACCCCGCTGGTGGCGAGTGCTTCCAAGTCGCTGTCGTCGGCGCGCAACACTGGCGAACCGCGTTTTCGGTCAATGGAGGCCGCTGCTGCACAGCGCGGGCACAGAGCCCGAATATCTGATGAGTCAGGCGCGCGTGCGACCGAGTGGGACGACGGTGACGAGCTTCCCAGCGCGCTGGTTGCGCGGTAGAAATAGCACCAGGTCGACCTTCGCCTCTCGTCGGCGACGCGCGCGTTTCTGTAGTCTTTAGAACAACACCGAGGAGGCGTACCCCCAATTTCTCTTTTCCTGGGATCTTTTCATACAACGCGAACAGCCGGGACGTACACGGAACGGTTTCGGGGTTGAGAAATCGGGAAACCTGGAGCTTACCTTTAGCTGCTGCTGAGGTTCCACTGCCGGGGCGCTGTGGCGGAGTATCCGACATTGCTGCTTTCTTTAATCTCTGCTCTCCCGTTTGGAGTGTCGAGTGGAGTCCCTTCCAACGGTGAGTTGATCTGCGTCGTCGAAACGGCACCCAGGCGGCGTGTTTTGCTTGCTTTTGGCGCTGATCCTAAGACGCCTCACTGAAGCACATAACGCAGAGTGCCGTTCTCGTGTGTGGGTGTGCACGTGCTGGCTAGCTATTAATCTCACTTAAGCTTAAGCTCGACGGTCACTTTGCAGATGAGGAGGTGCTTTATACTTTCCTACAAACCGAATAGTGGGGATATTGGTGCCCTTTCCGAGTTCCCCACTGCGAACCACAACTCCAAGCTGTCACGTTGAGAGCAACCCCGGAACTTCACTCACACTCACAAACACTCTCCGATGGGAAAGGGAAGACGGATCGGCGATCCCCTTTAGCCGACCAAGTCTCGCAGATCCAAGACGAAGACACACTCCCCTTTCTTCGCACTTCTGCAATGACCGAGCTCCTTCACTGCCGACGACGACGAAGGTGTTTCTCGCAGCAAGAGAAAAACAAAAAGCCCTGGCGCGCGCGCGTTCTCACTACCCACGCTTTTCCCGACCAGCTCACTCCGGCCACTCGGCGCTCAAGCGAACATGCACGCTCACTCACGCGACTCCAGCGAACACTACGAAACCTCGTCGCTAATTACCCGCCTTGTCTCCTTTTTTCGTTATATCAATTATTCCGAACGTGGTACAAGAGCTGCGTACAGATACTACCGATAACACGTGAGCGCAGTGCGCGAAGAAGAGAAAGAAACCACCGCCAACCACCGGGCGTATATCAGTAAACCGTGGCTGCTCCTCTGTGTTGTGTTGCGTCGCTGTGTTGTGTCTATGTGCCTTCTCTTGTCCGTGTTCGTTGTCTGCGCTACCATCCATCATCATGCTCCTCTCGGTTTCGCTCTTCCGAGCCTTGCGGGCGAGCGCACTTTCCCGCACGCGTCCTCTTCCTTTTCCTCACTCGCAGCGCACCCTCCTCACCCGTGCACTCCCTGTTCTCGCCCGCTGGCGACGCTGCGAGTAGGGTCACGTGACACCCCTTCAACCGCGAGCTCCGTTGCCCCGAAGGAGGGCTTTCGGAAACAGAACACGGCGCGGCAATATGAACAGTGCTTTCAGCAGTCAAGTGAATCACGTGGTGATTTAATTGCAAAAGGGCATCTGATTTATGCGTTGAGCAATCAGGAATATAAGCGAATTCTCAGCTTGTTCACTGAGTGCTCTTAGAACATCTTCGGAGCACTTTACATTAGTGGCAGAAACATATATACAAGAAAATTATCTGTTTACGAGTGTGCGAAACATCACTCTGCAGAAAACGGTCAATAGTGGTTAGATCTCCCACGACACACAGACACGTCACTTCACAGGCTTAGACCGGAAGTAGCGTATGCAAGCAGCTTCCTGCACAAGATAGACTGATCCACCTCACTGGAATGTTACTGTGGTCGCGGAGAGGAGAATGTTGAGCATATTCTTTTCGAAAGCGCAAAGTATGCAAATGAAAGCGAAAAATTAAAGAAGACACTACAAAGTTCGTACAGGCACCCCCTCACTATACATAAATTATTTGGACCGTGTCTTGAAATACATCTTTAGAAAAAGGCCATCTTCTTTAAGGACTTCATAGCGCACTGGACGAGATAAGCGCTTCTGATAAACAGTGATAAGCTGCTGTATACGGAAACATGTGTTTGTCTATAATGTGGGCAGAACTAGAAACGTGTGGGTGCAGTTGCTTTATTGCAATGTCAACTCCTGTAAGCAGAATGTACATCACTGTGTTATTTTACCTTCTTTCAGCTTACAGTGTTTTTTTCTTTCGCTAATTGTTCGTATTTTGTTTTGTGTACCTACTTTCTTTTTTTCGCAGCTCTAGTTTTTGATATAGGGTGACCGAGATAATATAAACCTCAATCAATTCACAGAGAGCTAGTTAAAAGGTAATAGATCATTAACGCAGACACTTGTTCTGGAAGTAAAGTTCTCCCGGCGATATCCTGAGAAATATGTATTTATCACTAAAACATATGTGTGAGAATTTCAACTTAAAACATTAAAAACTGCACCAAGACTGTTTAACTGTTTCACAGAACCTGCACAGAGACTGTTCACTGTTTCACAAAAGGAATTAAATGCGAAACATTTCTTAGCAAACTTGGGCGACATTGAGCATATCTATCTATCTATCTATCTATCTATCTATCTATCTATCTATCTATCTATCTATCTATCTATCTATCTATCTATCTATCTATCTATCTATCTATCTATCTATCTATCTATCAAGCCGCCTAGGACTTTTAGCTCTCCTGGCCCTTTCGATTATGCTATCAATACCATGCATGATATGGCACAATATGACTGTATGACGTGCATTCTTGATTAGTCATAACATGAAAATTATGACATGTATGTCATGAATGTTGTTATTTACATTTCATGGTCCTGCTGCTCTTGCGGTGGTTTCGTTCACATGACATGTTTCAGAACTGGTATGGTATGACATGACTGCATGGCGAACACAAGCAACAGACCCTAACATGAAAATCATGCCATGCGTCTCAAGTAACAACATGACTACATGCCACGCTCATTATGCGCTCACGGCCGTTTTGCTAGCGTCACATATACCAAATTGGGTATTATGGTACGTGAATGGATGACAAAGATATGCGATTGGAGCAAACATGATAAACACGACATGCGTGTCATGTATCAACATGACTACATGCCACACTGATGATGTGCTCGCGGCCGTTCCGCTAGCTTCGCATGTAGCAAATTCGGTATTAAGTGACGTCAATGGATGACGAAGGTATGTGACTAGTGCAAACATAATAATCATAAGATGCATGTCATGTGAGAGCATGACTACATGTCACAGTCAAGGCGCCAATACATTTCGACGTTTCATTGCGTCACACCAGCTTTGCCACGCCAGGCGTCGGTCCTGCCATGTTCTCGCAGGCGCGCGCCACGCTGCGTTGCTTCGACGCATGCGCTTTTCAGCACGTGCAGCGTCCCTCCGTCACAAAAAGAGGCAGACTGTCCGGGTAACGCATCAGCGCGAAATGCAGCATGTCGCATTTCGCGCCGGTTGCCGTCATACCGCGCTATAGTGATGCCGCGCCGACGGACGCTGGTCGCGCCGGTCGCGCCTGGCGTCAGACTATAGAATGCTCACGTTTTGCTAACGTAGCGTCACTGTGCCCAGCGTGCGTGCGCGTCAACATTACGTTGGAGTATATTGGGCCCTTCATGATTAGCTCACGGCCGTTTCGCTAGCTCCACATATACCAAATTTGATGTTACGTGACGTCAATGGATGACGAAGTAGCTCCACATATACTAAGTTTGGTATCACGTGACGTGAATGGATGTCTAATGTAACCGACACATCCAAACATAATAATCATGACACGAAAGTCATGTACGGCATAATTTACCTCCACCTCGTAACGTTGTGCTGATTTTAAAGCGACATATCAACCTTCCTCATTGGTGCTTTGCATATCATCGATTCCCAGTGTACGTTGGAGCTGCCAATTTTTTTCTGCAGTTCTAAAGCATAGTTTCTGCTTATAGCTTTGTACGTGTAAGAGGGGTTGCTACTTAGCTGCAGTGAGTAAATTTTCTGAACATGAATCTTCTGCAAGAACGGTGACTGCAAACGACGAAGTGTTAACAGACGTTTTTTAGCGGCTTTTTACTGGAAGAACCGGCTGCTGTAACCGTCACAGTTGTCGCAAACTGAAAGAAAAATAAAATGGGAGGACTCTTGAGGTTCGCCTTTAAAAGTAGGTTGCGATAGCGCAATCAATCGGGAATCGCGCACATCGCCGCCTGAACGGCCAACCTGCTTCGTCTCTCGGTGCATGCCTCAACTTTGCCGTAAGCCAATGAACGGCCATGCTCGTAACATTTGTCGCTTCAAATGTTCATTGAAGTCTGTTTCAAGCACGTTTATTGGGGGCTCACTAGGCATAATTATTTATTTTGCGGATCAGCGAAGGGCCCATTACGTGTCCGTATGGGGCAACACGTGAATTGTTGATGGTCCTGTTACTGATGGTGATTAATATGTCTGGCGATTAATATGATGGTGATTAATATGGGTGGTAATATGTGTGAGTGCTTTGTGATGAGTGCAGTGCGCCCTTAAAACACCCCCTCGTTGCTCAATTCACATCTTTGGACGCCTGGCACTATCCGTGTGTCTGGGTGGACGTATAGGTGGTTAGACAGATGCACGGACGCATGGATGGACGTACGGAAGCACGGACGGACTGACAGACGCATGTACGAATGCTCGGACAGATGGACGGAAGCTCAGACGGACAGACAGAGGAATAGACAGAAGCACAGACGGACGGACGGAAGCATAGACGGACAGACAGATGGACAGATGGATGGACGAAAGTGGGGACGGATAGACGCATGGATGGCAGGATGCACGGATGGACAGACAGAAGCATTGACGGACAGACAGATGAACAGACGGGTGGACGGAAGCGGGGACGAATAGACGCACGTACGGAAGCATGCATAGATGGAAGCATGCATGGACAGACAGGCGGATGGACGGACAGAAGCACGGACGCGCGGACGGACCGACGGAAGCACGAATGGACGTATGGATGGAAGCATGGACGGATGGACGGCCGGGTCAACAGACAGACGCATGGATGGTTGGGCACAAGAACGGATTGACAAACACTTCACCCCACTCATCATCATTCACTCCGTGGATATGCTGGGATTTTTTTTTCATGCGTGCACTCTGTCATGTGGAAACCATCGGCGTTGCATTTTCATGCCGTCTTTAAAAATCGGTGACGCGCGCTTATTTGGGAGCTCGTTTGTGACAAACGGGGTGCACGAGTCAACTTTTGTAGAGTCTCGTGTCTATACTGCATCTTCCAGCGCAAAATTAGTTGTCTGGCACTCGAACAAATGAAAAATCGCAGCGGCGAATTTCCTCCATCCTCTCACAGCAAAGCTATGCAAAGCGTTGTGGTCTGCTCCGCTTCTCGAGCGTTCCGTAGCCGGCGCCCGCTAGCTGGCTTTCAGTGGCGCTTCTGTAGGCCTTGCACTAGTCGTATTAGGTTGGCTGACGTGAGAATGCAAGCGCTAGCTGAAAGTTGTATTTCTTCAGGGCATGTTAGAGCAATTCCATAATCCGCGAGAGCACTTCCTCGCGCTGAATATTTACTCAACTAACGGCCGAATCAGTAGTGCTTCATGACGAGTCGGGATCCAAGTTGCAGGTGCGGGAGTTTATTATGCGTGTTTATGTTGAAAGAACTACTGACTACATTTTCAGGGTCATAACGCAAGAAAACTGCGATTGAACACGCTGCCTGTAGAAGTGACTTACTGAAGTGAATTAGGCTAAATATATATATATATATATATATATATATATATATATATATATATATATATATGTGTGTGTGTGTGTGTGTGTGTGTGTGTGTGTGTGTGTGTGTGTGTGTGTGTGTGGAATATCAGAGCAGCGTAGCAGGCCAGTGCGTACTAGCTCAGGCCACCACCTCTGTTTTCAAATACATTTTCTCTCTTTAATTCATTAGCAAACAAAAAATTACGGCATATTCACGGGGTGAATGATGATGAATGGGCGAAGCTCCGGAGGGATTCATCGGTAAACTGTGAATCTTCCGTGTAATTCGCCCAGTCGATCATCATGTAAAGACGTGAGAAACGCTGTGTGTGTATATACACAAATCAACTTTTAGTTGTTCTTAGACGATGGATGGCTTGCGATGTCCCTTGCCTCGCGCGCTCGCACATCGGGATTCTGTCTGCGAGCGCGCGCTGCTGCCGCCTTGCGCTCTCTCCGCTGTGCAGCCTTATCCATCCGGCGACTCCGAGCGCGCGCCAACAGCGAACGGATTTTATTACAACGCTCCCCCTAGCGTACGTCGCCGGACTAAATCGAACGATTGCCTTCAACCAATGACACGCGCCATATGTGACATCATTCCTATTTTATAAGATCTCGCGTCTTTCATCAACTACAAGTACCGCTTTCTAGTTTATAACATCTTGCATCTTTTCATCATCAGCTACAAGTACCACCATCTAGTAAACACTACAAGAACTAAACGAGAGGTGGCTACATACAGGAGACGGTACCGCCATCTAGTGAACACTGCAAGAACTAAACTAGAGGTGGCTACATACAGGGGATGGTACCGCCATCTAGTGAACACTGCAAGAACTAAACTAGAGGTGGCTACATACAGGCTACAGGGGACGCACAGCCCACGCCCTAAGGAGCTTCGCCCCTAAAACAAGTATGCCACCTTCTGGTGAAGGCTTCTTTACCCTGAGTTTCAATCTGTTCGGTAAGGTACCGAACCATGATCCTTCTAATCTTCTGTAACACTGGGTATGCAGCTAGTTGGTGTCGTCGCCGTGCTTCGGCCATACAGTGGCGACGCCACAAGACGAACATTGTGACGTACAGTACGAGTTGTTCAAATAAGCCCCTTCTGCGCTGTCGGCCTGAAGGAATTGACACTCTGAATTGACAGCGCACGACGTTCGGCCGCTACGCATTCAAACATCGTGTGGCAGATCGTTTCTCTTTTCCCGCAGTTGGGGCAGTGGTCATTGGGAACAACGCCTCACTTTGACAGTCTCTGACGAGTGGGCAACGCGTCCCACTGCCGCAGCCAATCGAATTCTCTATTACCGGTACGTGGTAGTTCCGCCATTTCTTCCACTTGCTGCGCCTCTATCTCTGTTTTTTTTTCGTCAGTAATCGAGCGACTTATTAACATTTCGCTAATGCGTGTGGACGCATGCTTTGCAAAGTATTCTTCGGCGGCGCCGCCGTCAACCGAACGCTTGAGGCCATCTGCTGCCTTGTAAAAGCAATGTGGGTGCTCTGCTTGAGGCCACCGGTACCTCTCCGACGTGAATGCGGCTCCAAGAGCTCTGGTCCAATATATCAATAAGCTACGACCAGGATAGTCATCATCCTAAAACAGTTGTGAACTGTTTTAGCTGCAAGTGCCTTTGTGAATGTCGCAACATCTGTCAGACTAAGTCGTCCACAACTTTTTGGGAGCTTCAGGAACATTTGTTGAACTTTCGGTGTCTTCCCGTCCCATAGGAAGGCTCCAACCATTGACGCAAGGCGGCTTGCAAAAATTTTGGGTAAGACTGCAATGTTCCCGATATTTTATTTATTTATTTTATTTTATTTATGAATACTGCAACCCTAACATAGGGTTTTGGCAGGGTGGATATACATTTGATAAATTTATAAATCGGCAAACAAATAAATATAAAACAGGTAAGGCATTTACACACATTTAAACTGGCATAAGAACATATAGAGAAATGAGCGCTACATTCAAGATGATCACAAGTGGAGAATGGTTACAGTGATTGAAATAAACAACAGGAGCACAGAGCACATGTCATAGAATTTAGACACTCACTGCTAGAGCTGCGCAGCAAAAAGGTTCAAGGATGACTGGGAAACAACTTCGTTACTAAGGTTATTCCATTCGGTAATTGTCCTAGGGAAGAACAAATACTTGAATGTGTTATTACGGGTGGAAAATGGGGTTATTGTAAAGGCATGCCTCTGCCTTGTAGTATATCCTGTGGACAAATGAAGTATATGTGATAAGTCTAACTTAAAATAACTTTTAACCAACTGAAAGAAAAATTTCAATCTCAATACTTTATTTCTTTGTGTAGGTGTTGGGAGGTTAGCTTTTGCTAATAAACATGTTATTGAAGTACGACCAAAACTGTTATAAATAAACCTAACGGCTCTCTTTTGAATTTTTTCCATTTCGCTGATATGTTTTCTGGTGTAAGGGTACCAAATTATGGATGGATAATCTAAAGTAGGTTGAACAATTGCATTAAATGGAACAAGGCGAACGGCGGGAGTGGAGTGCTCAAGAGCTCGTCTAAGATAAAATAATTTGTAATTGCACGAGCTAATTACAGTGTTAATATGTCTCGTCCAGTTAAGGTCATTCAAAATCCAAAGACCAAGGTACTTGTAGTGCTGTACCTCCTGCAAAAAAAAAAAACATTATTGGCTGAATATGCAAAATGAAGAGTGTTACGTTTGTGAGAAATTTTCATGAAAACGGTCTTTTTAAAATTAACTGACATCCGCCATTTACCACACCAACGAATGACCTCTTGAAATGCATCGTTTAAATGAATTTGATCAGTATGGTTTTCTATTTCCGAGTACAGGATGCAATCATCCGCATATAACTGAACTTTTACAGGTATATCATATGATATATCATTTATAAACAATAAAAAAGAGGTGTCCGAGCACAGAGCCTCGAGGAACACCCGAGTCAACCGGTACTGTACGAGAACAATGGTCATTGAAAAAGACGTACTGTTTTCGATTCGAAAGATAACCGGAAATCCAATTTAGAAGCTGAGTATTTTTAAGAATTAAATCCAATTTGAAGAGTAATTTATTGTGAGAGACCGTATCGAAAGCTTTAGCCAAATCCATAAAAATTGCATTTACCTGTTTTCCGGAATTTATAGATAGTGCGAAATCATGAACTGTAGTTACCAGCTGAGTACAAGTAGAAGATCCTTTCCTGAATCCGTGTTGTGAACCTGACAAAATATTGTGCTTATCTAGGAATTCTGAAATATGCTTATGTATTATGGCTCAAGTAGTTTGCAGGAAGTTGAAATATTGATACCGGCCGATAATTAATAACAGAATGGGGATTTCCACTCTTATGTAGGGGCTGAACTTAACCATCTTTCAGAGATTTAGAAAAAGAATTGTTAGGCACTTTGAAACCCATTGTGCATAGCGTTTTAAGAACTCATTCGGTACTCCATCAGGACCTGAAGATTTTTTAACATCAAGCTTCAAAAGTAAATTAAAAACTCCCTCTTCACTTATGACAATATCCGACAGGGTTGGGCCTGCCTCATCAAATGTTTCCAGGACTCCATTATCCTTCGTAAAAACAGACTTAAAATGATCATTGAAAGCATTAGAAATAACAGAGGAATCACTTGTTTCCACACCATCAACTTCAAAAACATCAGTAGTCACAGGATTAAGCGAAATTAGACTCCAGAACCTCTCGGGAGACGAAGACATGAGACTCGGGAGTTGTTGGCCATAATAGCGTTCCTTGTCAGACATTACAGTTGCTTTTAGTTGAGAAGCCAGTTCAGAAATTCTTTGTTGGAGGATACCTACGTCTTTAGAGTACCGTCTCTGATTTTTTATACGTTTGAGCCGTCTTCGCAACTGCAACGTTTCCCGAGAAATCCAGGGGTTCTTTCCTTTCGATTTTTTTTACAATGCGTGGAACAAATCTTTCAATACACACATTTATAAGGTCCTTGAAACGCTTCCACAAATAATGAATATCAGCAGTGCAACTCGAAAAAGAATCAAATTCAAATGATAGTAAGTCCAATGTTGAAGTATCATCTGCACGTGAAAAGTTTGGGAATGAGACCCTCTTGCAATTTTTCTTTAAAACAACATCAGAAAGCGTAAGTATCACAGCCTGATGATCAGATATTCCAGGGAGAACAGAGCAGCTAACTTGAGCAGAGATTGAACTACTAATGAAAAAGAGATCTAGAATTGAACAAGAGTTTGCCTGTATTCGAGTGAATTCATCAACGACTTGCATCAAGTCAAAAGAAAACGCTATATCGATCATTCTTTCACCAATTTTATAGTTAGGTTGTTGCAAAGAGAAAGATGGCCAGTTAACATGCGGCAAATTAAAATCTCCAGCTAGAATTATCCGATCCTCAGGCTTCACATGCGCGACAAGGTAATTGTGTAATTCATGCAGAACATCCATGGAGGAATTGGGTGGACGATAAGTAGCCCCAATAACATACCTGGTCTTTCCGTAATACTCTTTGTAAAATTTGCCTTCGACATTATGTATGTCACGCATTTTTGTAATTTGCAATGACTGTCTAAACAGGATCGCCACCCCACCGCCTCTACTCCCACGGTCATTCCGGTACACACGGTAGCCCCGAAGAACAAATTCACTATCAAGTATGTAATCATGCAACCATGTTTCGGTTAGGATAGCAATATGGGGACTATAGGCCAGGAGGGTTCCTTCTAATTTTGTGGTTTTGCTAATAACACTTCTACAGTTTATATTTAGTATTTTCAGCGACTGAAAACTGCACATGCTCCCTCATTTTCCATTCTTCCTTAGCTTAACACGTGCATTTTTCGCTTCATCCCAACTAAACAAGATCCCATCCACACTCAGTCGATTGAAGAGAAGCTTTACTTTAGCACCGTTCTCTCTGTCTTTTTCCGAACTTTTCCACAGATTTCTGCGTGCCTCACGAACCTTGTATGAAAAATCCTCAGAAAAGGACAATACCGAGCCCTTTAACTTGTGCATAACTTTCAAAACAGATATCTTCTCACGATAATCAATAAACTTTAGAATAACTGGTATGTCTTTGTTTTCAATTATGCGGCCAAGCCTGTGGCATCTTTCAACAGTAACTGCCCTTATACCCAGTTTATTCTCAAGGATTTCATTGACGCTATCCTGGAGTATCTTAGGTGTTTTCCTAGGGGTTTCTTTTAGGCCATAAATAATTAAGTTATTTCTACGGCTCTGATTTTCAAAATCATCAACTTTGTCTTCAAGGGATGTTAGTTTTTCTTGCATTTGAGTCATAGAATCTTCAATTTCTTTCACTTGTTTAGGCAATGGAGAAAATTTATTCATGTGACGCTCAATGGCATCAACTCGTTCTGCTAGCGTGCCAAATTTTTCTGCTAAATCTTTCTGATTGGCCTGTACTTTGTCATTAGCTGCTTTCATTGTTTTTTGGCCAGCGAGTAGCTCAGATAGCATTTCCTTTTCCTTAAGAGGACCAGGATTAGCCTCAACGTCACCGCAAACAAAGAGATCAAGAGGTAAAGGTGCAACACAAGCAAAAAGAAGCTTTGGACACAGTGGGCAAGGCAGCAGCAGCAGGAAACGGTTATCATTACGATAACATGGATCAGGAAAGTACCTACTAACCTGTATCGCAAGGCAAAGCGGATTACTGAGCATGCTGCCTTCTGTGCTGCTGACAAGCCCACTGCCATGGAATGAGCCTGCCCGTAGATTTACAGGCTTCGAAGTGATCAGGGAACCGACGTCACTCGGCGATGATTCCACGTGGACGCTATGATGAAAGGGGGCGTTGTTTCCTCGATCCAGCAGCGGTCGTCCACGGGTGATGAAAACCAGCCCTCGTTAGGCCAGCCACACGAGGTGACGTCATCCTCCCAAGCCAGCCCCGGGAAGACGGTGCACACCGTAGGACATTCACCAAGAAGAAGCGCCAAGACCTGTATCGCAAGGCAAAGCGGATTACTGAGCATGCTGCCTTCTCTGCTGCTGACAAGCCCACTTATAAAAAGCATATGCGTATGCTTTGGTTTTCACCACCGTCACTTTGGCGTCAAGTGACAAATTGAAGTCAGTGGCAAACGCGAAGACCTGCGTGGCTCGATGTACGGCGTCCTCCCAATTTCTTTTGGCCATCTCCCCGTCTTGAAAGTACACCCCGAGGACTTTTACGGCATCCACGTATTGAATACTGCCCGGCAAAGAACTGTGGAAGCCACCGAAACGAAGGGCTTTGCTTTTCCCCGCTTTCAGTAAAGCACCCGATAAACTGACATACTCTTCGAACAGCTCCAAGAAAGCGCGGTAACTTGCTTGGTTTCGCACAAATACAGAGATGTCATCCGCATAATCGGTGATGCTAACTGACCCCAGACTTATCATTGGAAAGCCCTGAATATTAGGGCACTTTGCCACATTCCTAAGTAGAGGATCTATGGAAAGAACAAAAAGCACCGGTGCGATTGGGCATCCCTGGCGAACACCTTTTGTTACTGGAAAGCTTGTTGTCTCCACGCTATTGATGAGGAGTTGGCTGGTCATGTTGGTGTATAGAAGCTTAATACAGTGGACGTACTGCTCAGGCAAACCAAACATTCTAAGTACGCAGTATAGGTAGTCATGTTCGACCCTGTCAAAGGTCTTAGCTTGATCCAACGACACGAAAGCACCGGTAACGTTTTGGCGTTGGCATAGTAGAACAAATCTCTTATCAGAGTAAGTGTTCGAAAAAATTGGCACTTCCCACGTACAGTGGGAATCGATGATATGTGAAGCACGAATGAGAAAGGTTGACATGTCAATTTAAAATCAGCACAACGTTACGAATTGGAGGTAAATGATGGCGTATATGACTTCCGTGTCATGATTATCATGTTTGAATGCGTCGTTTGCCTTCGTCATCTATTCACGTCACGCGACACCAAATTTAGTATATGTGCAGCTAGCAAAACGACCGCAAACACTCTATGAGCGTGGTGTGTTGTCATGTTCTTACATGACAGGCGTGTTATCATGTTTGCACCAGTCATATGCTTTCTTCACCAATTAACGTCGCTTAACACCAAATTAGGTATATTTGGAGCTAGCAAAACGGCCGCGAGCGCATCACGAAGGGCCGAATATACTCCAATGTAGAGTTGATGCACACGCACGCTGGGCACAGCGACGCTACGTTGGCAAAACGGAAGCACTCTATAGTATGACGGCAGGCACGACCGGCGCGACCAGCGTCCGTCGGCGTGGCCCGACGGCAACCGGTGCGAAATGTGGCATGCTGTATTTCGCGACGACGCGTTACCCAGACAACACTGCGTCTCCCTCTTTTCGTGAAGAAGGAACGTCGAGCGCGCTGAAACGCGCATGCGTCAAAGCGACGCAGCGCGGCGCACCCCTGCGAGTATATGGCAGGACCGGTGCCTGGCGTCACAAAGTCGGCATGATGCTTCCAAATGAACGCTGGTGAGCACGCGCACCGTGTCACGTCGAAATGTATTGGCACCTTGACTGTGGCAAGTTGTCATGTGCTCACATGACATGCATCTCATGATTATCATATTTGCACCAGTCATACATTTGTCACACATACCTTTGTCATCCATTGACGTCACGTAATACCAAATTTGACATATGTGAAGCTAGAAAAACGGCCGCGAGCGCATCATGAGTGTGGCATGTAATCATATTGTTACATGACACGCACGTCGTGATTAGCATGTCTGTATGTGTCATTTATTATGTCGTCCATTCGCGTCACGTTATACCGAGTTTGGTACATGTAAAGCTAGCAAAACGGTCGCGAGTGCATCATGACCGTAGCATGTGTTCATGTTGTTACATGACACGCATCTCATGTTTATCATGTTTGCAACAGCATCATACCTCCGCCATCCATTCACGTCGCGTATTACCAAATTCGGTATAAGTGAAGCTACAAAAACTGCCGCCGAAGCTACATTAGCATGGCATGTAGTCATGTTATTACATGACACGCATCTCATGATTATCAAGTTTGCTGCAGTCGCATACCTTCGTCATCTATTAACGTACCGTATTACCAAATTTTGTCATCTATTCACGTACCGTATTAGCAAAACAGCCGCGAGCGCATCATCAGCTCCGCATGTAGTCATGTGTTTACATGACATGCGTATCATGATTTTCATGTTAGGGTCTGTCACTTGTGTTCGCCATGCAGTCATCTTATACTACACCATTTTGCAACATGCCATCTGAAAGAAACCACCACAAGAGCTGCAGGATCATGAAATGTAAATTATTACATTCATTATATCCATTTCATGACTTTCATGTTATGACTAGTCAAATATGTTCTTCATACAGTCATGTAATGCCATACCAACTTTGCTATCGATACCACTATCGAGACAGCCAGGAGAGCTAAAAGTTGTAGGCGGATAGATAGATAGATAGATAGATAGATAGATAGATAGATAGATAGATAGATAGATAGATAGATAGATAGATAGATAGATAGATAGATAGATAGATAGATAGATAGATAGATAGATAGATAGATAGATAGATAGATAGATAGATAGATAGATACGCTCAAAGTCGCCGAAGTTCGCTAAGAAGCGCGTCGCATTTAAAACATTTAAGGATTTAGAGTACTTGGTATTCGATTACGAAAGAGAAAACCATCTCTTAAGCCTCACACACTATGAGGCCCTGTCGACAAAATTTACACCATGACGGAGTTCACAAACAAGCCCGCCTTTGAAACGCAAGCATGGAGAATTTCAAGCCATCGACTGTGTTGAGAATAAAATGTTTAACGATTTCGAGTACTTTATACTGAACTATGGGAGAGCACTGAGCCGTCCCACACAACGGAAAGACGACGAAAGGTTACTTTCCGAATGTGGTCCTGTAAGCGAAGGGCAGTTCAAACAGTCTAAAGGCCACCTTGAACGAAACCAGCGGGGGTCGAAGTCATCTTGCAAAACCTTCTTGCGCAAACTCGTTAAATTACAGAGTTCTGATGCCTATTGGAATATGTTTTTTATTAAGCTATACAAAAAATGAATTGCAGAAACAAAAGTAAGTTTCCATGTCATCCTTTATGCAAACAGTCGCAAAGTAATGAAAATAAATAAAACTGGCAGCATATCCATGGAGTGAATGATGGAGAGTAGGGAGAAGCATACGTTCGTTCATTCGTTCTTGCTTCAGACAGTCCATGCGTCCGTCTGTGTGACCACCTGTGCGTCCATCCGCCCGGCCTTGCGTGCGCCTGTTCGTGCGTGCGCACGTCCATTCATGCGTCCGTCCCTGCGTTCATCCATGCATCAGGCCCTGCGTCCGTCCATGCGTCCGTCCATCCGTGCAACCATCCGTGCGTCCGTCCACGTATCTGCCTGTGTGTCCGTTCGTCCATCTAGTCAACACTCCAAGTACCACCATCTCGCACCTCTTTCCTCATATATTACGTATATAGAAGCCCCACCATCCATCGGACATTCCAAGGACTAAACGAGAGGTGGCATACGCACACTTTCTCACGGCTTGCGCTTCGTGTCTACTTCCCATCTTTAACCACCTAGAGTTCATGGTATATACTTGTTCACTGTATTCATGGTACTGTGGCTCAACGCACGCTAAACCTTTCTAAAACCAAGGAGGTTACGCCCAGCGAGTATAACGTAGCTACCCTTTCTTGTCAGATAGTGCTTAATGTACATGCCAATGGCTGCTAATGGGGAATGAGAGACAGAAGAATTTGGCTTTTAGTTAACGCGCACGCTGCGAATTTTTTATTGTGCAACAACGCACGGGAGAAATCTCTTACCGGCACCTCCTTGCAGATCAAAACGTAAGAGTGGTTACGCACTATGACGAGAGACGAACGGGTGCCGCTTTAAGGAGCTTCGCCCCTAAAAATCAACCTACCCGGCACTGCACACATACGTTTACGTGAGTGACACTATACCAGGCAAAAAAGGTTTTAGCGTCAAGCCAAGGATCATAGCAACAAGTTTGTTGTCCGTGTTAAGAGTAATTGGCCTCCACGACCGTGGATCGTCAGGATCCATGCCCTTATTTGGAAACAAGGCTACACGGCCCTCACTGAAAGACCTCGGCTTTTGCCCATCAACAATGAACCCATTGACCATGTCAGTTTATGCGTTGCCTAAAACGTCGCAGAAGGCAATACCAGAAAGATTGTCGTCGCAAGCCCCACCGTGGATAGAGTCAACATTAAAGGACACGCTTAGCGTGATTCATCCTTGAAAGCCTCCATACTTCATCTGGTTATGTTTCAGAGTTCGGCAGCTGATGTAAAATAGTTTTGCTTGTAGCTGGCACAGTGGAATGTTCCGAAAAAACTTAACTAGGCTTTCATTTTGTCCTTTAGGCTAGCTATTATGGGATAAAGATAGTTATTAGAATGGTGAAAGTAAAATTTTTGGTGTCAACTCAATCCAAAACAAGGGTAGGATATACCTAAAAATGCTGTGTTACCCACATCAGTGAATGAATGAATGAATGAATAAAAAATTCACGCAGAAGGTTCTGTGGAAGTTGTCTTGTAGAGGTTTTATTCTATCCCTTCGTGTGAAATTTGTCCAAGGCGTTACGTAGGTTGTCCAAAAACCTCCTTAGAGTCACCTCAGTTATATGTTAGCGTTCGCCAACATTTAAATTAGCTCCACAGTAGCGGCATCCAGCGATTGATTGATAGATTTGTGGGGTTTAACGTCCCAAAACCACCATATGATTATGGGAGACGCCGTAGTGGAGGGCTCCGGAAATTTCGACTGCTTGGGGTTCTTTATATCTGAGTACACGGGCCTACAACATTTCCGCCTCCATCGGAAATGCAGCCACCGCCGTGGTCACCGGATTTGATCCCGCGACCAGCGTGTCAGCAGCCGAGTAAGCAACTAGACCACCGCGGCGGGGCTGGCATCCAGCGATCATCGTACGAGAGTTTGTCAGCAAATATCCGTGGAGTACAAATTTTTCTTGTGTGCACTATCCTCCTTGCCGGCCTTACGTATTGTCCAGGAGAAAGGCATTCAAATCTTGAGCACCTTAAACTAAAGTAGTGAGAAAATGATTTGTCCATCTATTTATCCCTCAAGTGATCCAATTATCACTTAGATGAAAATGTAGTGCGTAATATATATATATATATATATATATATATATATATATATATATATATATATATATATATATATATATATATATATATATATATATATATATATATATATATATATATATATATATACTGTTTTTATTTTTATTCTTTTTTCTTACCCGTGAAGGGTAGTCAACCGGAAGTCTTTCTGGTTAACCCCTTTCTTTCTTCCCTAATTCCTTGGTACTGCTGGGCTTGAACGCAGCCTTTAAAGGGCCACTCACCAGGTTTGACAATTTTGAGGTGACAAGCGCAATGCGTAGACGAGGCGTTCATGATCACGTCTGCCCAAATTTGCTACGCTACGCGCCGCGGAAACGGGTCCAATTTCAAGATGAACGCGTCTCCCCCTCCCTTCTGCCAGCGCGCGCCCAGTGAATGAGGCCACGACGTGTGCGCATGAATAGCCCTAAGTGCACGGCAATGCAGTGACATTGGTCCTCTACGTAGACGACTCCACTCTGACGTTGCAAACAGAGGCATCTGACATGGTGAAAATTATTTAACACGGCATGCGTAATTTATGTAATTTGTTGCTTGAAAGAATAATAAAACACTAGATAAATAATGGGATGCAATAAGGGAATGTGATCGTCTTTTTTCCATTTTTCTCCCGTGAATTGCAACGATATGAGGGGCTAATGTGTCGGCGTTTCGCATGCGTTCGTGTCCCCGCGGTCAGTGCATGGAGCAGACGACCGCCGTGGGACACTCCTACGCGTTCGCGCACTCATTGTGCTCATCTACTCTACCGCGTATAAGCCAGAGTTTCCAAACCATCCCGCGGAAACAGGCAGATGACCACAAAATAGCGCTAGTCAACAAAGCAACGCCGCTCGCATGCTCGTGGGTTGGACTTGTTTGGGCATGTCATGCGCACGTTACCTCTTGGTCCGATGACGCAGAGGTTGGGGAAGAGATTTGTGCTTGCGAAGGCTACGCGGAGGAGCGTCAAGGGTTTCGAGCTCGCCCCCTATCATCCTCGTTTTGCGCCGCTTCAAAAAAACCTGTTTTCTCCGCTCGTGATGAACCGATTCGAAACATTTTTGTGGCAAAATGTTCCTCATCGGACACCCAACAACTTCCATTGTCTAACTATAATTTGGTATTGGGCCTGGTGAGTGGCCGCCCTTTTGGCCTCATTATACGTATTCAATAATTGCCCTCTCACATACACTACACCCTAGCAACATTCTATGTTCGCTTATCTTTAATCGTTTCATGTCTACATCATCCCATGATCATCTTTCTTGTTTGATTTTACAACATATGTTATTTATCGTTGTACTACTCATTAGCACCAATCACATTTATTATGCAACAAGGTAAAAGTGACTGGTCAAGCTGCGGCGCACTTGTGTTTTCCATTTTCGTTCCACCTTTTACGCAAATAATTATAACCCGGGCTGTTTTTTCTGAAGGTTTATTTGTATGAGAGTATAAGCTGTTTCGGCTTTTTCAGAAACAATCGCACACTCCGTTTCAAGGTATAGACGTGGTGACCGTAGTGATGCGGCGCAAGTGCCAAACAAGTTCATGGCATGCGACGCGAACAGATGGCCGTAATTCGTGGTAACGACAGATACTATTCGCATAACCCACGAATTGTACTAGTGGCACGCTGTACGAAACAGGATGGCGCCTGAAGCGATGTACACCCCAGTGTCAGCATAGCAACAGATAGGACCGTGTCACCCGCACCAAATCAAGTCATGAGCTGAACTGAAATTAATATGAGACCAAAACACTTTACGAAGCAGGACTTTGATTTGACCGAGTTGGTGCATACGTCTCCTTATCGGGGAAAACAGCGAAAAGGAACGAGCACACAGAAACAAAGTACACACACAAGCACTAAACTTACAACTCTGGTGTACTTACGACTTAGTTATGAGTTCAGCGCTCATATGTGCGCTGTGTGTCTGCGTCCTCGTCCTTCTCGCACTGTTTTTCCTCTACTTTACCAAGCTAACCACCTAACTATTTACCGTAGTGTGAAAGGTAATATTTCAGCTTCGCTACCGTGCATTAACATGGTTTCACGAAATCCCGTGCGTGCTACATAAAAGATCATGAAATAAAATGAGCTTATGAAATGAACGACCCTCCGAGGTAATACGTACCGAGCCTGCCTAGAGGAATTGCCGCAGATAGGGTGGTAGCGAGTAGCACCACCGCTGCTGCAAAGGACCGAATGTTTAACGTGATGATGGTTTGCAAACATATTGTACCATCATCATTAGTTGCGTCATTACAACAACATAAAAGCTCTAAAGCGGCAATGCCAAAACACGTGAATGAAACGAAAGATGCGTGAACAACAAAAAGGTTATCAAAAAAAGGTTGTTAACAAGAACAATCACTACAAAAGGCCACAACATCATAAAAATATCGAAATTTAACCAACCATAAATCAGAGTGTGAGACAGAAAAAAAAGTAAACAAGAACAAATTGAAAGGCTGTTACTCAGAGCAAGATAGAAAGCCATGTTGCATGATACGATGCACACTGTTTCGCCTCATTATCAGCATTCACTTCGTGGATATGCGTCAGCTTTATTTATTTACAATTTGTTTGTTTATCTATTATGCGTGCCCTCTGTGAAGATATCTACATATCGACGGAAGAAGTTCCGTACCTCAGCAAAAGACAAAAGTGTGCAGTCTTTCACAAATAATAAATGAAACAATATTAGCACACTGTGTTACTTTGCGTTTATGTGTACACAGCATGATTTGATTGCCAGAAGTTTTTGACTTGCACGAAATGTAATAACATACACTTATGCCGGCGACTCATGGTACGTGATACTGATCGCCATTAAGCCCGAAACGTGGTTTGCTTCCTTTTTATGTCGGTGTCACACGGTGAACTGCTGATTGCGATAGAGCTCGGTGGGGATAAAATTTCTCAACGGTGACATTGGCTTCCTTCTGCAACTTGCGTAAGGGGGCCAATCGTGATGATCGTGAAATTCAATGAGGATCAGACACGATCGTTATCAAAAATATCCGTGTTACGCCGTTTTCGATCCGAGCCAGACCAGATCGCGATCAAATTTGCAGTGGTTATGAGACTTATCTGCGTGGTCCTGCTCGACATTGACGAGTTGGAATCGTGACACCACTATCGCCAAATGAACTGTTATGTTTCCTTTTTTTTTCATTTCCTCTTTCGGTCACACGTCCCCGTGGTCTGTTGTATGAGTTTTACCGAATGCCACGGATGCCCAACGCTGATGACAATGGCACACGACCCCCAAAGATCCAAAGATGGCTCCACTGCAATGGAACAGTTTAGCGTAGAGTCACAGCTCGTACAAAAATACCGTTTCGATGGTCAGCTGTATCAGTTGTAGCAAATGCCACGGAGGCCAGATGCTGATGAAAATGGCACGCGATCCCCAAAGATGACTTCAATGGAATGAAGCAGTTTACGCGTATACTCAAAGCTAGTATAAGCATATCGTATCGGTGGTCAGTTGTATTAGTTTTAGCGAATGTCACGGATCCCCAACGCCGATGGCGATGGCACACGATCCCCAAAGATGGTTTCACTGCAATGACACAGATGTAGCTGTAATGACATAGATGTAATATACCCTTATACAATACACGGAATGTTATCGCGTAACAGCTCAACTCAAGCGCGAACTCTCCACAGGATGATACATGAAGCGTCTTTTGTTGACGAAACCCTTACGATCAAATTCATGACACAAAAAGCTGCGACCTATAGCATGACATGTGCTTTTTACCCGAATGCTCGTTCAGTTAATTTCTTTGTTCTTTCCTTTTTTCTTCCTTCCTTTTTGTTCTTTTTTTCTTTTCTTGTTTCTTTCTTTTTCTTTCCTTCATTTTTTCACGTTCTTTCTTTCAAGTTCTTTCTTCCCATTTTTGGAGTTTTACATCGGAAAACTACGATATATTTAAGAGAGATGCCTTAATGGAGGGCTCCGCAAAAATTCCATCATCGGTTCATTAACTTGTACATGAACACACCGACTTCCAGCGTCTTCTCTCCATCGAAATGCCGCCACCACAACTCGGATTAGATCCCGCGACCTTTGTGCCAGCAGCCGAGTTATCTTTCGTTTACACGTTCCTTCTGTATTTATTTATTCGTTCAAGATTGCCAATAATTTACCATCATCATTCATCACCAAATGATCTCTAGTTCACCCTATCCTGTTCTACCTGATTTGATTTGATCCCCGCGAACCTAATATCGTCTCTCCATCTAACTCTGTGCTTCCTCGACTGCGTTTTTCACGACCCAGCTTGTTTATTCATTACTATAATTCACATAATCCTTTCATCAGTTAGTTTCTTCGTTCATTTTTTTTCACATTAGTCCACTGCACACCAACAAACTTGCATACGCCATCCAAAGTTCTTTCTTTCCTCTTCTGTCTTTCGATATCGGTTCGTGGGTTATCACCAGTAAAACGAAGTTCGACGTCCAAGTTCACTGCACCCGGGAGCAACGAGAGGCTGAGGGACCCGAGTGGAGCGGGCACAACACTTGTTAGCCCACCCGGATGGTGCGGGCCACGTTCCGACATCCGGCTCCCCGCATCCCGGCCGGAGCTCGAGCCACTGGCCGATCGATCCGCGGGCTCCGCTGCTGCTGCCACCACGCCACGCAACCGCGGTTACTGACGCCCGTGCCGATGCCCCAAGTTCATAGCAAGCGCGAAGATACAAGTGCGCTTTCTGTGCTCTGTTGCTCTTTGCCAGCGCTTTTAGCGACCTTCAAGATGACGTGTTCCTACCTGGAGGTGTCCGAGTGCAGGTGACACCCCCCGCGATCATGCGGACATTGTGTCCCCACTGCTCCTGCGTGATATTTGCGTTGCATAAGAACAGCGTTATATGCTGCAGGCTTTACGAAACGAGACAGATAAATAGATACCTACATTCTAGCCCCAATAATAGTGTTGTCTCTTTTGTGTGCGTGTGTTTTGAAGGCGAAAGCTTTAAGTACATCAAAAAACGAGCAATGTGATCGTTGGTGGCGCCGTCAACACGATACTGTGGCGCAGCCAGGGGGGCGGGGACCATGCCTCTTCTTTCACCCTATCCGAAAGGTTCTTTCGCCATTGCATACAGAGCAAAAAGTGACCACCTTAAGGTGGTACACCCCGTCGAAATCGAGGAGGTGCTCCCCCCACAAAAGATTTCTGGCTACGCCCTTGATACGATCGATGCAAAAAGTCACGTGATTAGATATTATAACGCCTTAGTCACATTACCGTGACACGTCATCACGGTGTCACAGTTCGCCAGAATGAAAATATCTGTGGTGTTAGCATGTTTAAACCCTTCCATGCAAGCATAATTCATTGGTTATTATTGACTGGTTAGGTCGACTGTATCTGATCATTTCCAATTGTTTGTCTCTTCTGAGCCTGCAAAGAAATGCAGAAACTCTAAAATATAGGTTACTCGTTTCCAAGTTTCAAGCGTCATAACGTTCCGGCACCTTTTCTAGCAAGCTTAATCAGACAGAATATAATCCATATTTTATTACGATAACTGGTCAATCAGCGACGCTAATAATATTGAAACTGATCAACATCGGTCATTGACATGTACGACGTCCAATAATTGTCCTTCATATAGTCCAGAAGTGAAAACAAACCAGAAACGAGTCGAAAATCTTGCGTGCTGTTCCACGTATGCCTGTTTCCAAATAACCATCGCCTTTCTTTGCTTGCGGACGCGGGTGTCATGAGAAATGACGCTCAGGCACGCAACGGCTCTCTTTTCACCCATGAATGGAACGAACGTCGTCAAGTTGATGCACGACTGGTGCTTCGTGAAGGTGGTGCAACGCATCACGCGAGAGAAGAAAGCCAGTTGTCTACCCTACACGTGGGGAAGGGATTATGTGGTTCAGAGTGAGAGATGAAGTGAAGGATAGGAAGAAAACAAGAGATAAACCTGACTATTCACTCAGGTGTTTGGTAGGGACACTGGCCATCTGGCGTCGGTGTGTCCTGGTGTATTTCACGGATAAACTGCGTGCTCCTTCACGCTGCCGAAGCGGATCGCGGAGGACGTACACTTGCTTTGTACCTGGTTCGTAAGGTGTCGTAAGGGACCTTGAACAGCTCTAGGGAACATTAGCCGGGTGTAGGGTAGCACACCAGTCCTTCCAGACGTGATAACATCCCCGACTTTCTCTTCTCTCCTGTTCCTTCTAGGGAACATGACGTGACCGGAAATATGCTGGCGCCCTGAGCTGCTCACAAAGAAACTGTCTAGTTTTTCAGTCAGTTCATGAAATTAATTTTTATTATTATCCTCAGGATAATTGATTTGGTAATTATATCTTAAGTAATATTGGGCTTCGATGTCACTGGTATTCAGTATAACACTAACTAGAGTAAGAACCAGTAATGAAGTACAGTTTTTGCTTTCGACGATTCACTTTGAGTAGGGGATCCTGAAATAGGTTTTTTTTTAATTTTTGCACAAACAGGGAGTTGGTAATCAAGCGGAAGTCACAGCTTACTAAACAATCACTCGCTGCTAGGAACACTAAAACATGAAAGTACACTAGCCACAACACGCATGTAGGTACAATTGACCGTGTCTCTACAGTCGATCTATTGCCTCCAAGAACTACAGGATTGTTCTGATGAACTAACTGATAAGCTGTGAGGCTAGGCTCCTAAAATGTCGAACAGGTTCTCACTATAAGCAAGGTGAGGTCCGCGGGACGGCTTCTAGCTCTCCCAGAGTACTAAGCACTCTAAATCGTTCACCACTTTCTTTAAACACAGGCTCCTAAAATCTTTTTAACGTGACAGCGTTAAAGAACTCGCTTTGGGGGGGGGGGGGGGGGGGGATGTCTGTTCACAGTTAATAGCGGACGTTAAATTCGAATAGCACATTACCCAGCTGCTTTTTCACTTTTCGTTCGGAGACTGCAAGATATAAAAGGATATGGAAAAAGATTAAGTGCATTATGATCGCTATTCCTTGTGTTAAGGTTATCCTAAAGTTTAAGAAGGTACTATAACATGGTGTCCAATCAAACCTGAGCAAAAGCGGCGGCCGTTCAGGATAGCGCACATTAGCTGTGCCACCATGTGCGCCTCTAATGGAAGCGGTGGAATGGACTTGACTTCCCCGGGTCAGCATATGGTTCTCCCATATAGTACACTGCGAATAGTGTTCGAAACCGTTCACAATTTATTCTAAAAGAACTTGTTGTTTGGCTAGCTGGTACAACATTTCTAAAACTGAATTCGAGCGCGAACACACGACACGATCCCTCACACACGCACACACCCAGGAGCGCTGTGTGTGTTTGATGCTTCGGTACGGGCGCGTTTGAGTGATCGTGTCGTGTGTTCGCGCTCGAATTAACTTTTAGACAATTTATTGTGAACACTATTTGTAATGCAGCTTCCCAGCTACTTCACCTTTTCTAGGGACATCTATCCCATAGTATATCTTCATAAGGGACAGTCCCAGAGCCGAGAACGTAGTGCTGTAAGTAGCGTCTATTTTAGATTAGGAGTAGCTCTTTGTCTCACGTGTGTAACACCGTACGCGCGTGCGTCCGTACGAACGCACCACAGTGCGTTCCCCACGCCGCATATGTGGGAGCGGTGTTAAGTAGGTCACGCCACAGCGGTGCGTTGATGTCACGCTCCCCTCGTACGCTTTCCTTGCAGGTGCGCGCTGACGTCACTCTCTTCTTTACCGGCAGCACGCTCGCCCAAGCGCCCGCAGCTGCCGGCTCCTCCACCCGCTTGCAACACACTTCTCTCTCGATTCACCCTTTCCACCACCAACAAGGTTGACCCCACGTCGAGTGAAAACACTTGTTCGGCTCGTTTATCTACGATGAAATATACACGAAAACCTACTCGCCTAACATGTCTTTGCGTTTCAAACAAACGGTTACACGAGTAAACGCTAGACCGAGTTTCGCTTCAAACCGTTCTTCCAGCACCCGCATTGACGCCGGTTTCAACCGGGTCAACGCCGTGCGCACCGCTGCTGCTTCGCAGCCCATCAGAGTGTACTTCTAAGAGATGGTCGATAGTTTCTCTGTACATAACCTTTATGTAGGGCACGCAGTGTTCTGCTTGATACGTGGGTTTAACGTGCCAAACCACCATATGATTATGAGAAACGCCGTAGTGGAGGGCTCCGGAAATTTCAACCACCTGGGGTTCTTTAACGTGCACCCAAATCTGAGAACACGGGCCTACAGCATTTTCGCCTCCATTGGAAATGCAGTCGCCGCAGCCGGGATTCCATCCCGCGATCTGCAGGTCAGCAGCCGAGTACCTTAGCCACTATACCATGCACCGCGGCGGGGCCACGCAGTATTCTGCTGTATCGTATATCTTCTTTGACAAACCAAAAACTTTCTAGACGCGAGAACGTTTGAGTGCCATCTCGACAAGAGAGCTATCTACTCGTGCATCTTACCTCTGTCACCCTGCCTTTCATTTCTTTCCTTCCTCCTTCTCCTCCTCCCTACCTCTGTCACGTAAGAACATTATCGTCATATAGAAGTAAATGTATAAAATGTGACTAATTTTTTTGAACACTGAAACCCTCACGCGCTGCACAACTCTATCTATCTATCTATCTATCTATCTATCTATCTATCTATCTATCTATCTATCTATCTATCTATCTATCTATCTATCTATCTATCTATCTATCTATCTATCTATCTATCTATTCTCATTTAGCACTGGCAGGCAATGTCTGTAAGTTGAACGGCAATTTCAACAGGGGAAGCTCGGAAGCCTATAGGCTTCGTACTGCAGCCGTGTAGAATTCGCACACGCGTGCTTTAATGGTAAAACGCAGAGCGTGATGCCAGAAAATCGGGAAACATTTTTATTTATTTCAATGAAAGCAACGATTGAGGAAAGGGAGATTTCTACTCGCACGAGTGCTTGTCCTGGCAATCTAAGAATGTACAATAGCACTACATCGAGTGCATGTATGTAAGTTCTTCGTTAGCAGACACACGCGATGAACAGCACCAACTAAAAAGTAGGTTTTCAAGGCGCCCGACTCAATGCAAATTCTTTTCAAGCGCCTTTGCAGATTCATTTGTCAATCACCTCCTAGTTTAATTGTTTCTGATCGTCGTTTAAACAAACACAAGGTTATTTCCGTTCCCAATGTGCGAGTAGATATCAACGATCACCACAGGCTGCTTGGCGCTTTCTGTATGAATGCATGCTTGTCGGTGCATGATTTATGCAAAAATCTGATAATCCAGTGAAATTCCAAGCTAATTTCTAGTGCAAGTCGCATGCTGGAACACTTGATTGGTATGTGGGGTTTAACGTCTCAAAACCACCATATGATTATGAGGGATGCACTGAAACACTTCACTAACAATGATCATTGATACTTCGTCGTCAAACATGCTATAACTAGAGCGTAACATTATTCAGGCGACAGGTTCTGCGTGACTGGTTTGGTTGAACGAGAATACGTTGCGATAATCACCGTACACCAGACCTCACCGTAATTCTCTTCTACGTTGGGCAACGAGATATTCTGGGACGTCTATTTCAACTTTGTAAAAAGAAAAATGATTTGGAATAGAGAATTTATTTTACGCCGATGCCATTAACTTTCACGTGTCACCAGGGATCAAACTGAAGCCGAGCCCTGTTATCAGCGGGCCCGCTACGTTCAATAGAAAGAGCACCAAATAATTGACGCAGTGAAATTTAGGAAATTCTGCACCAATGTACTGTTGACATACGAATCAGGAGAGAGAGACAGAGATAGAGAAAGGATCAGGAAAGAAGAGGAGCTTACCCTGAGAAGTCCTTTAGTTGTCTATCCTGAACCTGATTGATTGATATGTGGGGTTTAACGTCCCAAAACCACTATATGATTATGAGAGACGCCGTAGTGGAGGGCTCCGGAAATTTAGACCACCTGGGGTTCTTTAACGTGCACCCAAATCTGAGCACACGGGCCTACAACATTTCCGCCTCCATCGGAAATGCAGCCGCCGCAGCCGGGATGTCTATCCTGAACCTGGCAAGAGGAAAGTGAGTATGTAAAGGCAAGAAGTGTGTATGAGTTCAGGCGCTACAATATCATTCTGACCATGGCAAACAATGTTCAGCTAAGGCAAAAAACTTATAGTCGATGAACAATCGCAATATGTCGTTTTGTCTGGTCGCTCTAAGAAACCGCAGCGATACCCTCCTGCTGAATTTCGTGGAAGTCTGCACAAGCGGGATATATAATATCCCTTTCTGTGAGCGGTCCATTTCCCAGCAAGCCTAGTGCATATGGAAGGGTTTCTCCTTGGTAGTGAACATATGTTCACTCGCAGACAGGGAGCAAGAGAGAGAAAAGAAATAAATGAGAGATAGAAAAGTTAGCCTGCCTCTCGTCTGGTTTTCTGTGTGCACTATAAAGGCAGGCGTGAATCAGTGGGAAGAGGTAATTTCAGCATTTCAATATTTCTCACAAGCATATACTTAACAGCCTTTTAGTATATACTTTACAGAAGAGTTTGACGCTTCCATTAACGCTTGTTCTCGTTCCAGCACTTAAAAGTTATTATAGTTAGCAGTAGACATTGAAAAGATCGAAACGTGCATGAGGTAGCCAAATATTACATAGTTTTTTATGTCAAAAGCAAGCGACTGCAGCAAGCAAACGAATCTCAAATAACCTAAACACTAAAGTGAACTAATGAAAGTGCATGATAGAACCCGAAAACGCGACCGCAGATTCTGCACGTATCGACACAACGAAACACATAACATAAACTCACAACTAAGTACGAAGCAAGCTACACGAGCACAAATTGGATGTCTTTGTTTTTTGTTTCCGCTAGCAATACTTTGAAGTCATATTCGATTTAGTTCGTGTTCTGTTCGCTGACTTATAGTTACAGTCCTGAGGTGGCGACAATCTCTTGAAAATGGCCTGATATAACACTATCTGAGACACTGACTGTGCAATCATTCACAAAGCTTTTGCTTCCTATTACCTTCCACTACTATCACAGCATGTTTATTTTCGTAGTTCATTTGAGAGATTTGAGATGTCGTAACTTCGAATTTTCGTTGATTGCTAGTAATGTCATGCGCGTTGCTGCGCCAGAAGCACGAGCTGCATGATGAAGTGAGCACGTCGCGACGTGTGCAACAAGGACTAAGCAGGAAGTTTCGAAAGGCTTTGCTTCGCGCAGAGTGCATAGAGCAATGAACTGTAAGTTAGGGCTGCCATGATTGCGTGCGTTATGCGACACCTTATCAAGGTGAAACTTCGCGCCATGTTTCCGTTTTTTTAGATACGACAGTGCTGCACTGCGCTAAACTCTGCTTATCAATTCGTGTTTGCGTTTGCTTAAATAATTGCTTTTTGAGGGGCCATTTGGGAGCTCTGCATAGGCTCTATTAAATTATCATTACTTTATCAAGGTATATATGCGTATAGTTTAGTATATTTTTGTTCAATCTCGCGACGAAAACAGTTAATCAGTATTCAAGCACGTAGTGGGGAAACCTACAGCTTTGTATAAGACGCCTAACGAACCTACCCTTATATATTCGTTAGTAAGTAATTAACTCACTAACTTTCAAGCAGCTCTTAGTCCCTGAATACCCATGAGGTAAATGCTAACGACCGTAGGTTCGCGTATACTAACGCATTTTCAAGTAAAACAGGTGCCCCTTCACATTTAAAAAAAATTATTTGGGCCGTCGCTTGAAAATAATTTTCACAAAGGTTAACATCTTCGTAAAAAAATTCTCGGTGGAAACTCGACGAGAATATAACTTGTGAGGAACATTTATGTGTAGTTATATACGAGGTAATGTGTTAGTCCACACACTGTGGGTAGAACCTGGATGAATATGTGTGCGTTTGAACGTTATATTGCAAAGTGAACTCCTGCAATCTAATGGTCTACTGCCAGCTTATTTTCTTTATTTGCTTCTTTTTGCTATATTGTGTTCTTATTACCTGTTCATTTGTGTGTCAAAGTAACTATTGTTTCTTGTATTATTATTCGCGTTTTCTGGTTTTTTGTGTTTTTTTTTTCACTGTAGAACATATACAAATTGAGCGGCCGACGTGATGCAGACCTCATACTCGCCCCTGCAAACAATTTAAGGCAGAAAAATATACAGAACAGAAGTGCTTTCTTGTTGAGTTTCTTTGAAGTTCGTTAGAAACTTCGGAGTTTTTGACTTCTACGTCTGGTGTCACGCGTGTTCACTAATCACGTGAAAAAAAAAACGCCACTTACCCTTTCAATCATGTCCTTTTGTACAGCCTATGGTAAAACGTTGATCGTCGAAAGTGTTTTATAATGCACGAATAAATTGGCTATCCTTACCGCTACATCTCCTTATGCTATGAAGTTGGCTTTCACTGAGCTTTATTATACCATACGAGCACCCCTCAGTAAGACAAAAGCACATCTAATCGCATTGCGTTGACTCGTTCATAATAAAACAGTCGTCACGGCGGGGGAAATAGGGTAAAAACAGAAGCTACATTGGCAGCGTACACTTGCTTGAATAAGCACAAGATAATTCCGACAGATAAAGAGTATACGCTTACTATAAAACAGTTTCACTCATGGGTACGTGTGTTGCCTTCATTTGTTTTCAGTTCTTTGAAGAACAGTCACCTGCTTCGCAGACTTCATTTCCTGGGAACCTCTTCAAGCGTCGCATCTTCTTGATGAAACATCATCGCAGTCTGTGCCTCCTTCAACAGTCTGTGATGCTTTGCTCGTGATTTGGTCATGGCACAACTTTAAATGACAAAATATTTTTTCCCAAATATCTGCAAGTCAAACTTCGTGAGTTTAACTTCCTTTATTAACTACGTTATGGACTCCGGTGACTGCATGCGGCCATTGCTCAAGGCTGGCAGCCGATTCCGGTAGCGTTATCACACATTTTTGCGGCTTGCTGTAAAATCAACTGCATTCTTTACCTCTATCAACATTGTTTTCTCTTGCTACCTTCTCTTCTTTCCTGGTTTTACTGCCAATAGGTTGACCACAAAGTTATCTTTTATCTACGATACTAGAGTAAAAAGAGACCCATAAGACGAAAAACATAACACAACCAAACATTCTGTTACGGTGTGCTGAATAGATGCTTTATATGTACGCAAAAGTCATGACAGGGGTAAATGGGTGGTTTATATTTGTTTGTATTAATAGAAGGTCTAATGATCGCCGCAAAAACCTGAATTGGAAGCTAGGTCCAAGTACCATAAAACCTATATATACTTCCTGCACTTACATACCGAGTATGCTTATTGTGTGCGGTGATGTCGAGTTGAATCCCGGTCCTCCCAAATCTGAGGCCACTAAGTCTAACGCCGAGCTACTGTCTGCAATTGAATCTCTCGCCAGCCAACTGGAGTCACGTCATGCGGAGCTGATGTCGACTCTCAGCGCAGTCAAGGCGAGTCAAAGACACCTTGAAAATCAAGTGTCCAGCATCATCGCCAGATTGGTGGCCCTCGAAGGAAAGATGAACTCCTCCGAAACCGTTTTTGGTCAACCCGAATGCGGCCGCTCCGTCTGTGACCACGCATTCAGAGGAAGTAGTTCGGTGCCTCAGAGGCACTCCGATGACCAAGATGACACGTATCGCAGGGACAACTTGATTGTTTATGGCCTCGAGGATATTCCGACTGAAACATGCTCAGAAACAGAACAGAAAGTGCGATCTCTTATTTCGGATCGCTTATCAGTACGGCTCTCTGATAAAGACATCTTGCGGGCTCGAAGAATAGGACCCTATGTTCCCAACAGGTGCCGGCTAATCGTCATCAAGTTTGCTTCTGTTGACGTCAGAAACAGCATTCTCTCACTGAAGTCAAAACTGAAAGGCACCGGAAATAATTTGCAAGAGGACTTCTCCAAAGTTATACGGCAGGCACGAAAGAAGCTTTTCGATTTCGGCAAGGCCAGTGGACGACCTTTTAACATGCACTACAATAAACTTTACAGCGAAGGAAAATGTTACGTATACTGTGCCGAAACTGACACGGTACGTGAAGTTGAGTCGCATGGTGTAACTCCCGGTGCCGCTGAAACACTAATGCCTTTAACTGTATCTCCAGAGTACATACCAAAGATAGCAGAGAAGGACTACACTGTCCTGTTCACAAATATAAGGAGCGTCTTCAACAAACGTCACGCACTGTCATCCTTAATCGACAGCTGCTTGGCGGATGTGGTTGTGCTGACGGAAACGTGGCTTTCGGAAAAAGTTGACAACGGCGATCTGTTCATGTGCGAGAAACAATACGCCGTCTACAGACACGACCGCTGCGGGCGCTCGGGGGGCGGAATACTGGCGGCCGTTTCTCGTGACATCACTTCCTTCGAGGTTCCGCTTCCGTCTCCACTCGAATTCCTGTGCACCGGCGTTCGCGTTAGCGAACAGGAGGCCATACTGTGCGTATGTTACCGAGCGCCCAGCGCGGCGTCGTCCTTTTGCGACGACCTCTACGATTGCCTCAACAAAGTGGTGGGCAGGTATCCCAAGGCTCCGATTTTTCTTGTCGGAGACTTCAACTTTCCTGGGATCTTGTGGAACGATCCGTGTCCCGTCGTCACTTCGGGATCGTCGGATTGCTCGTCCTTCGTCGACGTGTGCTCGGCGTTCAATCTTCGCCAGCTCGTTAAAGAGCCCACTCGCGTCACTGCTTCGTCGGCGAACGTGCTCGACTTGGTACTGACAACTGCCCCGGCGTCCGTCTCGTCCCTCACTTTACTGCCGGGACTGAGTGACCACGCTATCATTCATTTCACCATATCACCCCATTAAGCATTCTAATTCATCAGTGCTGCAGATAAAAGCGAGAGTTTGTGACGTTTGTGCTCTAAATTGATGATATGATTGTGAGGCACGCCGCAGAGGATATCTCCAGAAATTTAGAGCACACGATTCTGAGCACACGAATGCGAACTTTGCGTTCTGGATAAAGTCCATGACTTTGTGGTCAGAAGGCGAGCACTGTAACGGCTTTCAGGGGCGAAGCTCCTTAAAGCGGCACCCGTTCATCCCTCGTCGTAGTACGTAACATGCCTTACGCTTTGACCTGCAAGGGGGTGCCGGTGGGAGATTTCTCCTGTGCTTTGTTGAACAATAAAAAACTCGCAGCGTGCACGTTAACTAAAAGCCAAATTATCCTGTCTCTCATTCCCCATTTGCAGCCATTGGCATGTACATTGAGCACTATCTGACAAGAAAGGGTTGCTACGTTATACTCGCTGGGCGTAACCTCCTTGGTTTTAAAAAAGGTTTAGCGAGCGTTGAGCAGCAGTGCCATGAATACAGTAAACTAGTATATACCATAAACTCGAGGTGGTTAAAGGTGGGAAGTAGACACGAAGTGCAAGCCGTAAGAAAGTGTGCGTGTGCCACCTCTAGTTTAGTCCTTGGAATGTCCGCTGGATGGCGGTGCTTCTATATGGGGAATATATGATGGAAAGATGCGAGATGGTGATACTTGGAGTGTTGAATAGATGGAAGATCGGACACATAGACAGATGCATGGATGGACGCATGGACGGACGCAGGGGCGGGTGCATGGACGAACGCAGGGACGGACGCACGAACAGGCGCAGGCATGGACGGGCGGATGGATGCATGGACGGCCGCACAGACGGACGCATGGACAGACGGAAGCAAGAACGAATGCACGGACGAATGCTTCGCCCCATTCTCCATCATTCACTCCGTGGATATGCTGCTAATTTTTTAACCGTGGTGGATGGAGCACTGTATATGGACATGACGTTTTGCTTTGTGTGCTCATCGTTACCCTAATTGAAGGCCGTCTATGTGCTTTGTATACAATGAATTTATTGTGCACAAATGTCACATCAGTACGGACACCACATTATATGTATACAGTGAAGCGTATACGCGATTGCATTATATATCATTTTCAATATTGCTGTTACATTTGCAGTACCACTTGTGTTGATGCTTACGTAATACATGTACGGTGCGTCTTATGTGCATTTGTGATCGCAGCAGTATCAGAGTTTTGTACATGACGATGTTTGTGAAGCACCTAATTTTTATACACCAGCATCTCTCTTTTTTTGTATTTTGTGAAAAAATAAAGAAATGCGTAGCAATCAAGAAAAGCTTTATGTAACAGAGTGAGCAAGATATATTCTGGGTGCATCATTTTTTTTGGCACTTTAGGGACACGACCTATCGTACATCCACTGTCTCAAGTCACATGGTCACGCAGTGATTCATACAGGTCTAAAATAACGCTAAGAATGTTCAGAACCAGTGTAAAATAAACTGGCAAGATGAGAAATAACATAACTAGAAAAATAGCCGAGAAATAATCTAAATAATTTATTTTAGGTGGTTAAACAGCTCATGTAATATCTGGTTAATATGCACTGGCTGTGATTGTCGAAGGAATCACTGGGATTTTTCGATTGAATGCACTGCCTGAGTTTTCACGGTAGCATTTAGCTGCATTAAAGGATTAGAACTGCATTAAGACCTACATCATAGAACAACATGAGCTTGAAATTTAGCATGAAATTGAGAAATACATTAAGAACTAGGTACAAGGTCTTCTACTACAGTAGAGGTACATTAACCGCAAAATTAGCGCTGGATTTGAGCAGTATTAGCGCGGTTTATAGTAAACGCGGGCTGAAAATAAACGCGCAGCACAGAAACACGAGACACTGGAGACGAGTATAACCAGGAACATATGTGTTCTTATATGTTTTATTTTCAGACAATGCACCAGCTTTCCCAGCAACGCAACCTATTAAGCGCTAGATTGAGACCTTTGTTGTTGTTGTTTTTTCTATTTGCTAAACATATACACGCTTAAGAGTGTTCATGCATGTCTCTATATTCACGCGTGTAAGCAATGAGTCCAGGTGGAATCGGCAAGCGCGCACGCAGCAGCAGCTGCGCATCTAGCGCGGCCAGTAATTAGCACGCCACCTCCTCCGGACCTGAACCCACTGACGCTTCACAGCGTGTTGCGGCGGGCACGCCCGCTCTATTCCCGTGGTTTATGTGTATCACTGGCGCACGAAACACGGCACTCTGGCGTCGTCGGCGGCGGCAGGTGTTCCGAACGGCCCCGGCTATGTCGGGGTCACCGATAGCGGTCTTCACGAACGCTCTTTCAGCGGCAAAAAGGGCACGTGTGCGCGCACACTGCCTTCTTTCGGACCGGTCCGTTCTTCTCCATCATGCCCGGTGCGGCACCTGTTACCCACGCCAAGTAGGTTGTACTCTCGGCTCGCGCTAACTTGAGGGCGCCCCGCTGAGAACGGTTCCTAAGCGAAGCTTCGACGTGAATGGGAACGAGCTGTGTGTCTTAGGGTTCTCTACCTGCTGACGTGCAGAATCCGTGAGCCCCGAAGTCGCCTACACACACTCAGGAAAAACGACTGGTGACGCATTTAACACGTGGGCGAAACAGGTCATTACATTCTTAACTTTGTCTCGTGTTTTATCGCGCACCCACTAACTTCCTTCGCAACCGTAGACGGTTCCCCCCTGTCAAAGACTGAGGAAGTTTACGTGTCAGTCTCGTTAACGAAAAAATTCTACGCAACTTTCTTGCTTTCTTTGAAACTGCTGACTAAGGGACGTCGTACGTTTTTGTGTCTGCAGTTAGACGTTAAGTGATGGGCAGTGGTCTGAAGGGGAGTGCAGAAGGCGCAGAGCTAATGAATAAAAACCGAGACGCCACGACGTTCATAAGTCGTAACGCACGATTCCTACTCAACCACTGTTTATTAATCGCAACCTCAATATCTCCAGCTAACTGCCTTCTTGGTTAAGCGTTACAGACGTTCAGTGACGTCCCCTCAGCTTTCATGTGTGCACTTTTCAACCACTTCTATCTGTAAGTTAAATTTTTCTGATTAGGCTCTCCGGTTAAACGATTCAAGTGGTGAGAAATGCCCGCATGTTCTTTCTGTCTGCGCATCTACAGGTTTAGGGATTTTTCCTAAAACATATTTTCTTTCTTTCTTTCCTTCCTTCTTTATTTATTTATTTATTTATTTATTTATTCACAGCAGCTCAGCCTACACAATATTCGACATACCTACAGTAGGAGCATGTAGAGCGTTAAAAAGTCGCCCTGGTTGCCCTCGCACTGGCTTGCTGCAAAACTGCGATTCAATTGATATTGACCACACTTTCGTGCACGGGGAGGATGGGATGGAGGGGACTAGTCACTTAAAAGTGGGAGGGGGTTGGCAAAGTCTACCCCACGCATTTACCTAAGGGAGAGAATGCCACTCTTCACAACGCACCCACCCTACCCTGAAGGAAAACCCTGCGCACGCTTATGCGCGTGTCTTTTGATATTGCATTGAAAAGTGCAATTGGAAGTGCGCGTACGAGTCACACGAGCTGGGGCAATCTGCTACACTTGACTTCCTTTTATGCATCCGTTCCTGGCTCTTCTTATCCCTTTGTGACACGCGTTATGACCGACTGTCTATAAATGCATGAAATTCACGTGCTTTTGTTCCAACGTTCAGGGGGCCTAATGTAAAGCAAGCGCAAGTGCTAGAGTAAATTTTAGTGTGTTTTATAGCAATTAATTTTAATTTCTGAGCAAATAACGACTTGATTGCTGTACAGTCAACCCTGCTGCATTTTATCTCGAACTAAGTTCAATGTCATACGCAAACTACATGCGATACTTACCTCCTGTAATCGAGCTAAAAGGGTAAAAGACAAACAAAACCTTCCAAAATCCTTCCGAAACGCCCCACTTCAAATGTTTCGCTGAGCCCAGTACTGCCTTCTACTAAGCGAATGTGTATAATGAAATATTTCAAGCATAAGTTATTGAAGCAACTCGGGCAACACGAGTACTTAGTTTACAATTAGCTGAGTTTTTGTGGTTCATTGTTTGTCAACAATGCACAGAATATGCTAAAGGTAGTCACTTCTTCCGATGAGAACGCCGTTTTTCCAAAGGGGTATAAAGCCTGACTCCAGACAGAATAAATTTTAGAAGAAAAACTTGTTCGTCTAAAAAACTATATTTGCCGATAGGCAATTTTTTTTTCTTCACACGACCCGGATTGAGTCCGTCACGTGCACGCTGTAAAGAAAAATTCTGGGAAACGGAATGGTTTCTGAAAATATTATTTGCTTCATATTTGAGAAGGAAGAAAAATATGACGAAAAGAACGACAGGGAGGTTAACCAGCCTATAAGCAGCTAGTTTGATACCCTGCGTGTGGCAGGGAGATGGGGGAGACGAAAGATAGAGTGGAGGGAGGTAAGAGAGATAGACACAGCACATTGGGCAGCACACGCACGCACACTCAGTCATAGTCCAGACTCGTCTTTCGCTGTGTGTGATATTGCTGTTACAGCCGCTTATTCGAGACCATGTCGCGTAGGAATTTCAACAGAGCTTTTGTCCCCTTCTGTTGCAATGTCTTCTCTTGAACACTATTTATATTAAGAAATATGAAACGTCATGTGTCATGCAAAGTGCTCATCGGCAGCTTTCGCATAGTTACTGTTACTGGGGGATATAATGTGAGGAATGAAGTCCTAGTGAGGACGTCCTTCATCTCAAAAAGTTTGTAAGTTCATTAAAGGCCTGTAAACTCCAGGTGGTTAAATAGTTTCATTAAAATTTCCGAAACCCACTCTTTCGCAACACCTTATTGTGGAACTCCTAAATTTAACGAAGAAATCGCGTTCTACGCCAGATTATTGCCCTCTTAGTGACTAAGTGCCTGTGCACATTGCTGTGTGATGTGCTATCTTTCTGTCACGTTCCTATTTTTCCTCTTCTTATTTCCATCCCCCCATTCTTCTCTTACGTGTAGGGTAGCAAACTGGTTATTCTTAACTGGTTGATCTACCTACCTTTCTTTCTCTACTATTTGTTCTTAAAAAATACAGAACTTATTAACCAAAGAATTGTGATGCATAAATCTTCCTTAATATAGTCGGCAGGTGTACAAAGTACAAAATCTGCGTAATAACATGCATATGTTCAATGTTTATCAAAAAAGTGAGTGTATTTGTGTGTGTGTGTGTGTGTGTGTGTGTGAGTGTGCATGTGTGTGTGTGTGTGTGTGTGTGTGTGTGTGTGTGTGTGTGTGTGTGTGTGTGTGTGTGTGTGTGTGTGTGTGTGTGTGTGTGAGAGAGAGAGAGAGAGAGAGAGAGTGCAAGCGTTTGATACCAATGCACTCCATCACATGCAACATAGACTGAACTGACAAAGCTTGCTTCACCTCTCATGAACGTTTGCTGCGGGAAAGCCAGCTTTGCATAAAGGACCTACGCACACATATTTGTGAAACTACCAAGAAGTGCAATGCGCAGATTATCCCCTTCAATATTCACGAAGTCGTTTCGCGTCCTTTGGTACAGAGGGTTCCAGATAATAAAGCTGACTTTCCTTGGGATATTACGTCGAGTTAGAACATGTCGAATGCCACTGGGCAACCGATTAGTTCCGTACGATAACCGATACGACTGCACAAAAGTAAGGCCTAATCCAAGCTGTGATTGCTTACAACTTACCCCATAATTCTCAGAACTAATATCCCCCCCCCCCCCAAAAAAAACACGGTTCACGTTCACAACAACTTCAGATTCTAGGAAAATTATTACCCACGCACGCCATTCCATGCAACATGAGCTAAACCGACAAAGCTTGCTTCACCTCTCAAGAGTGTTTGCTGTGAAATAGCCAGCTTTGCATGAAAAACCTACGCACACAAACATACTCATGCGATTACAAAGAAGTGCATTGTGCAGATTGTCCTCTTTAATATTCACGAGGTCCTTCGGCGTCCATAGGGACAAAGGGTGCCAGATAATAAAGCTGATTTTTTTTAGGTTATTATGTCGAGATAGAACATGGCGAATGCCACAGGGCAACCGAATAGTTCCATACGGTAACCTATACGACTGCACTAAAGTAAGGCCTAACACAAGCTGTGATTACAACTTCCCCCACGATTTTCAAAACTATTATTACACACACAAAAAAAACATGGTTTGCCTTCACAACAACCTCCAATTCTAGAAAAATTGTTTGTGTATTCAGTACTTGTGGTACCTGATGCATTATTCATGAAGGCAGCACGCTACTAGAAAAAAGCATTTACGAGCGTAATGCTTTATGAATTCGGTGTGGCGTGGTTTACGAGCGGAGACGCGCAATGGGAGAAAAAGCTAGCCGAACCATCCGAAGCACTGGGCCGTATACTGGGTACTCCGTCTTGCGATATGGACTATGTCGCGTTAAGCGCCCCCCAACGCAGGAACAGGCGCACAAAAGTAGCGCTCTGAAACTATCCCAGTAGATCACATCCACCAAATGTAAACGGGTTCATTGAATGATCCGAACAAGCAGGTCGCAGCTCGAAAAGCACGCAGGGGGAACAAGATGATTGTGCTCGAACGTCGGTCTCGTGTCTTCTTTTTGCGGTGATGATAGTTGATCCCGTGATATTAATGTCTTCCTTTCTTCATTATATGCTTAATGATCCCCGCCTTCATGCAGATGAATGACACAGACAGTGACAGTGTCGCGGTTTGTTACAAGAGAACGCACTCCACGTCTTTTTCTCTTTATTGTCCAAACAGTGTGATCGTTTCCTATAAGGCACATTGCTTATGTCTGGGACGCTTTATTTGTACATGCCCGATCTCTTACATCCGTATGGTTTACAATTATTACATTTTCAACTTTTCAATCTCCTCGTCGTAAGCGGTTCTCCTCGGCATTCTCTTTGTATAAGGTGGGGTGGACCTTGTGTGAGCATCACTTCGCGTTCCCGGCGACCACCAGTGACTGCGGCGCCCGATGGTGCGAGCTAAAACGCGCACCAACTGAGCGCCAAAGCGAGCTGTGACGTTCGCGAAATCCAGCCAATCGGAGGACAGGAGATTGGTGAGCAAAGATCGTGGGCGACCATGTGGCACTTTCGGGCGAATCATCTTCCCACTGTCCCCCGCAGCCATTGTCTAGGACGGGACAGTGGTTTTAGCTGCTCCCACGTTTATCGTCGGGCAGCGCGTGGATGTGGTGAAAGTTGACGCCCATGATGGACGCATAAGGGCGGGTGGAGATAGAAAGGAAAACAGAGACGACTTCGCATGGACTTATTTAACCCCCCTTGGTGAGTCTGGCTTTTTTTTTTTTTTACTTGTCCTTCTGCTCCTCGGGGAATGGTCCAGCCAGAACGTTCTTGATAAAGTCTGCACGGGAAAAGGAAGAAAGGCCACTGTTATAGGCAAGTTTATGTGACCTTCACATTCTTCTCAAAAGACACCTTCTCCGTACTTCTAAAGGCTTTTATCGTGTTAGATTTGCTTCTGAGAAAAAAATGTGGAACCGATGTTGATAACAAACAAATCAAACAATTAATATTAGCGAAGTTGACTGGGGGTCCAAAACCTGTTACGAAAGAAAAAAAAAGCTTTAGTTGTGATTCTTTGCCTTTTTACTAATTTTAGTGATAAAAAAACAGTGAACATCTTTTACAACAAACTGATACCGGGACAATTCGTGTTGTGACACGTTTTGTCGTTTTTCCTTAGAAATTTAAGTACAGGCGAAAAAGAGCACGAAGCTCTCACATTCTTTAAGTCGAGAAAAGTATATAACGCATGTACTGCGGAAGGAGTCACAGAGAAACCTTCTGTCTCCTCTTTATCATGCAGCTAAGTAAATTGAGTAAATGTTCAGGCTTCTGCTTTTTGTAAGCGTTTTTTTGCTGCTGGCAATTTGCGTAAGTGTCCGTGTATTTGAAGCGTCACAAAGGTATTTAACCATTTGTGAAAACGGTGCAGCACGCAACAAATATGGGACACCTGTGGCCGACCGAACAAGTTTTCGTCTAGGCTACTGCTTGACTTGCGTTCAATCGCACTAGACGCATCCTTCCTATCTGTAGAGAAACACACAATCAAACAGAGCACTTTCTACTTTCACTCGGTCAAAAAACAAGACCGAAAAACCACATCATTGAAAACACGTCGTGCGCAGCGATTTGTACATAATAGCTATCGAACCGTTTCCAAGTCACGACTGTCGACCAAAGCGTTCGTTCATCACGACCCGCAGCGAAGCCCGGCTCCTCCCTACAGGAAAGGCTTCGGACGCCAAGTTCCGAGCGTTTGTCGATGTTTCACGAAGGCTGCCTTATCTTTCTAACGTATCACTTCACTCGTTCAAGGTGTTATGCCTCCCTTCTGACCACCGTTTCCATGGTTACTCGTGTTCACCAGTGCGTCGAAACAAGCAGTAACGAGCAGACACGTGAGAGAGAAAATTTATTGCGGAAAGGCAGGGAGGTTAACCAGAAAACATATCCGGTTTGCTACCCTGCACTGGGGAAAGGGTAAGGGGAAAGGGAGGAAGAGAAGCACAAACACACATACACACACTCGCACACAGTAGTGTCACAATCGTTCAACGAGGCGGGTCGCTCGCAGAAACTTCATCAGCGCCTTCGTTGCTTTCTGGCGTGAAGCTCGATCTTTCCGACATTCCAAGATTGACTGCTCAGAAAATGGCTGGTCGTCGAGGCGAGCAAACACTGCTGAGAGGGACTGTCGCTGAGAGCTGTACTGGGGGCACTGACATAAAATATGTTCAATTGTTTCGTCATTGTCGCAATGATCGCATGTAGCGCTGTCTCTCATTCCGATGCGGCAGGCAAAAGCGTTCGTGAAAGACACCCCAAGCCACATACGGCAGAGAAGGGTCGTCTCGGATCGGGGTAGGCCAGATGGAATAGTAAGTCGTAGGCATGGGTCCAGACGGTGAAGACGGGTGTGGAGAAAACCGGGCGTATTCCGCATAGACCTTGCGACATCCTGCGCAAGCGTATTAATCTTTGCTGCTGCGTCGCTTCTTGATAGTGGAATAGGTTCCATCACTCCATTTTCGTGAGCATTCTTAGCTGCATTGTCGGCATGCTCGTTACCGATGATGCCGCAATGGCCTGGTAACCACTGAAAAGATATGTCATGTCCTTCGTCTATTAGGTGATGGTACAGTTGTCGTATTTCGAGCGCCAATTGATCTTGAGGTCCACGACGTAGAGTATTGTGTAGACATTGGAGAGCTGGTTTCGAATCAGTAAAAATGCTCCATTTTTGTGGTGTCTCTTGGTCAATCCTGCGGAGTGCGCTGCGGAGTGCCGCGAGCTCCACGGCTGTCGATGTCGTCTTGTGTGACGTTCTGAACTGGATGGTTTCGGCTCTTGCTGGGAAGATCACAGCTCCTGCAGATCCTCCAACAGTTGTCGAGCCATCCGTGTAAAGTTTGACATGATCTTTGTATTCTTCGTGTATCATGAGTAGAATCATCTGCTTTAAAGCTGGCGCCGAGAGCTCCGCCTTCTTGCGAATCCCCGGCACTGTCAAGCGCAGTTTTGGTCGGTCCAAGCACCAAGGAGGTGTTAGTATCCGTTCCGGAGGCGTATAGACTGTTGGAAGGCACTCACGGAAAGTCAATACTCTCTTACAGAAGGAGGCACTCGGTCGATCTTCTGGAAGCGAAGCTAGGTGGTGGGCAGGGGCGCGAGCAAGGTGTCTAATATGAGCTCTAAGCACCTCCAAAGTAATGTGCACAGTGGCCGGATGATCTTTGGCGATTGCGATGGTTTCCGCTGTTGATGTACAGCGTGGTAATCCAAGACAAACTCTGAGTGCCTGGCCCTGGGCGTTTTCTATTGTGCGTATACTGCTTTTGCAAGCGTTCGTCAGAACCGGCAAGCTATACCGCAGGTACCCCAGAAACAGCGTTTTGTACAAATGCAACATCGCGTGCACTGATGTGCCCCACGTTTTGCCTCCGAGGAACTTGAAAAGTTGTGCGATGGCCGTTAGGCGCTTCTTTAGAGTGGCCACATGGGGACTCCAGCAGAGATTTCGATCGATCGTGACCCCCAAAAACCTGTGGGTCCTGGCGTAGCAGACACTGTGTCCATTGATGGCGATGGGATATGACGTCATTGCCTTCCGCGTGAACGCGACCAGCGCCGATTTCTCAGGAGAAATCTCGAGGCCTTGTTCTCTAAGGTACGCCGATATTGAATTCGCTGCTTTCTGGAGTCTCGCACGTACCTGAGGACGTGTTACACCTGATGTCCAGGCACAAATATCATCTGCATAGAGAGATATCTGCACGGAATCTGGTATGCGTTCAACGAGACCGATCAGAACCAGGTTGAACAGTGTGGGGCTCAATACACCACCTTGAGGAACACCACGGTGTGTATAATGTTCAGAAGTCGGCCCATCATCAGTTTGCATAAACAATGATCTCATATGTAGGTAGCATTGGATCCAGCGGTACACTCGCCCACCCAAACCAACTGACTCGAGGGCGTCAAGTATGGCTTCGTGAGAAACATTGTCATATGCTCCTTTGACATCTAAAAATAGTGCGACAGATAACCGTCTGCTCATTTTCTGGTGTTGTACGTAGGTCACCAGGTCAATGACATTGTCAATGGAGCTCCGAAGACGACGAAAACCGGCCATGGCGTCTGGATATATTCTATGGCGTTCTAGGAACCACTCGAGTCTGGCAAGGATCATTCGCTCCATCAGCTTCCCTACGCAACTAGCCAGCGCTATTGGGCGGTATGATGTCAGCTCTAGAGGCGATTTTCCAGGTTTGAGAAGTGCAACCAACCGGCTTGTTTTCCACTCTCTGGGGACCGTTCCATCTCTCCAAGACTCATTGAATACTTCCAGCAAAGCATTTCGTGCTCGATCACCGAGATTGCATAATAGGCGGTATGATATGCCATCCGGCCCAGGCGATGACGATCGATTGCATGAAGCAAGAGCCACATTCAGTTCTTCCATTGAAAAAGGCAGGTCCAGGTGCGGGTCAAGTGAATGTGGCGTGTAATCAGCAGTAAGGGCTTCTGTGCAATTTGGTGGGCCCGCAATCTTCCTACAAAAATCTTCCGCTACCTCGATATCCCTTCTATTTTGGAAAAGGGCCAAGGCTTTAAACGGAAAACGTTGTTGGGGAAATGTGCGTAGGCCTCGCACGGTTCGCCATATTTGAGAAAGCGGTTTGCGAGGGTCTAGACTCGCGCAAAATTTCGCCCACCGTTGAAACTCCAGTTTGTCTATACGACGCTGGATCTTCTTTTGCATGCGCCTGGCCATCCGTAGATCTTGAATGGATTTTGTGCGTCGATATCTACGCTCCGCACGCCGACGAGTCGCACGGAGTCGCTCTAACTCCATGTCCGTTTCTGAGGGCCTTGAAGAGTATGCCAGCGTGCGCATCGCACTCTGCGCTGCTTGTTTGATCGCTTGCTCAATGCCAGAGGTTAAGCCTTTTTCACAAGCGTGTTCAATGTTGGTTGTGAATGCTGAAAGATCGATCCTCCGTACGGTTTTCGGCGGGTGGTCGCTAGCAAAGCCTTCGATGGTGAGATAACTGGGGATGTGATCGCTACCATGTGTCTCGATGTCTAAAAACCACTTAACGCTTGTGGCGAAGCGACGTGACACGAACGTCAAGTCCAAACAGCTGCTGTACGTTGATCCTCGCAGAAATGTAGGGCTCCCATCATTAAGTAGAGACAGTTCATGAGTCGATACAAATGAAGCCAGCCTCCGGCCCGTGGTATTGACTTTTGAACTTCCCCAGATTGGGTGGTGGGCGTTGAAGTCCCCTATAATTATCCACGGATCCGGGACGCTCGAAAGAATGTCATCCAGTCTTTGGCAATCAAAACGGGCTGAGGGAGATAAGTAGACACCTATTAATGTGAAGGTGAGGGTTTTCTGCTTCACAGTCAGGCAAACATATTGGTTCTCATCATGAGGCGACACAGGTTGAATGATGTAGGTAAGCTCCCGACGAATATACACAATGACCTTGCTGCTTTCGTTTCGGGTTTTGGACGAGATTGATTCGTAGCCAGATAGCCTGATCGGGTTTGATAATTTCGGTTCACATATTACGATGATTGGGAAAAGGTTAGAAGACACGTACTGACGAAAATCGGAAATCCGTGATCTAAGTCCTCTTGCGTTCCACTGGATGACTGATGCTTCTCTGACGTCTTTGCGGAACGATTGTTGATCTCCTGCCATGACTCTACGCGAGGGAGGCGAGGACTGGGCTCAGCGCGTCCAACACCTGTAACCCGCTTCGAGCGGTTGGAGTTCCCAGGCTTCTTAGTATGTCTGCCATGACAGCGACGAGGGATCGTAACATCGGGATGATCTGTCGATCGACCCTTGACACATCCTCAACGGAAGTAGACTCGGTGGAAGGTGTAGGGCGGCGAGGCCTCGCAGGAGGCTCCTTTGCAGGCTGTGTACGCGGAAGCGTAGGCCACTCATCCGCAGCTGTGAGCTTCTCCACTTCTTTTCGCTTCGTGCTTACTACTTCACTCGTGCTCGGAGGAAATGGGTTATGCGCAACACTCTGTCCTACACGCCTCCGTCGGCGACTACGTCGCCGCCGTACCCTTTCAGCAGCTTCTCTGTGGGTTGAATTGTCCCTAACCATTTGTTTGATAATGGCGATTTCCTTCTTAATCCGAGGGCATTCCTTGGATGCAGCATCATGCGGACCATCACAGTTTCTGCACTTCAGACTTGTTGCCCGACATGCGTCTGCAGTGTGCGGCTCAGCGCATCGGGGGCATACTGTGGTGTTTGTACATACACTCTTGATGTGACCAATTTTCATGCAGTTATGGCACTGGAGTGGTTTAGGGACAAATGGTCGAACAGGATGTCGGAAGTGTCCCACTTTGACATGCGAAGGAATGGAATCTCCTTTGAACATTATCTTTACACATCGGGTGTTTCCGAGGCGAAGTACATTCGCGATGAGAACTCCTTCGTTCGCTGGTTTTATGAGAGTTGGGAGGTCCGAGTTTGCTATGGCCAAATCAATGTCGTAGATTACTCCCGCCGTGCAGGCACCGTCCATTGGAATAACCGGTCGTACTTTGATGCCTCCCAAATCTGATACTCTGCGAAGCTTGTCTATGGCGCTGGCAGTCATTGTGTCCACAGCTAGAATATTCTTCCGCGTGTTCACCCGGATATCCTTAATGTCGTTTGGTGCTACCCCCTCAAAGTACATAGAGAGAGCTTGCCTGTTTACTGCTCGAAGGCTGATGGTGGAGTCCTCGGGCATGAAGAGGATGGTGTGCGGCCAGCATTCTCCTTTTGACTGAGACGTTAATGTCCCTGCTGGTGAAGACGACTTGATACTTCGTCTTTTGGCCTTCCTGCTTCTCACGGTCTCGAAGTCGTCATCCGACGAGTCGTCGCCAGTGGCCGAGTACAGTTCCGTGTCCTCGCTGGTGCTCGAACAGGTGCTTCGTTTCCGCGACGAGCTTGCCAAAGGTGGTCTGTGGTCGGACATAGCCGCAGAAGGCTCCACGTCCACAGCCATGATGCAGTGACTATCACCGTTGGCCTCACTGGTTCTGGGCCAGGCGCGCTGATTTACCGAGGAGCTCGCCATAGCAGACCTCTGGCTGGGCGGACCAGTGGATGACTCCGCGTCCGTCGCCTTGGGGCAGGGAGCAGCGTCTCCCGTAGAAAGCGAAAAACTTGATAACAATGCTCGGAGCCGAAAGCAGAAGCGTTCTATGAAGAGACACTTCGTCGTCGTCTCCAGCAGACACGTGACAGACAAAGTAATCGACTGGACTCTAGAATCGACCCGAGTAAGCTGTCCTGAATGCTAAAGCAGTCGCGGATATCCAGGACAGATCGATCCTTTGAAAGTGATCTCGTACCATGCTGAATTGATCATTTTTATGGTTTCCAGTTTGAGCAATTATTTGTGCGTTATCCCTTATATGAACTTACATTTTATCCCGTACTAAAAACGCGCTTTTGTTGCTTCCCATTGTGCAGCTGGAGACTTTTTTTCCCTTTCATTGGAAACTCCTTTTCGAGAGTCAGGCCCCGAAGGTTTCCGAAAATGAAAATACTGACGTGTCTTAACTTTCAGGTATTGTTTGGATGGAACCGACTTTCTGTCTAAAGTAACAGATGCGAGACAACAGACGCTGATAACATGGAGAAATTACCTAACGCTCTGTGGGGTTATTTATCTTTCTTCGCTAGAAACTGCGCTTTCTATGCATTCTTTCTAGATCAGTTTTGTGGTTAGTATTACGTATGTGTGAAGTTACAACCAACTGGTGGGTCTTCTGAAGTAATGGAGATTACAAATCCTCCTAACGAATTTAACGAAAAAATTAAGCTTACAGAATATTCGCTACTTTCACTTCTGCTGCTTTAACCAATAATGAATGCGCATACATTCCAAGTGAATTTATTTTTGATTAAGCTTGTAGACCATCCCCGGCACTGAGCTGTATAGTACAAGGGGGTCACTACAGAACAGCCTCGAGAATGAGGATGCTTAATCAGCAGCGCAATTGTCGTCTATGGAGAGCAAGAGTGTTTGAAAGACGACAGTAACAATTTCTTTTGCGTCATTCTATATGCCACTCTTATCACCCACCATTCATGACCGGCTAATCTCGTCGATACGTGGGGCAGCACGACGCCCTGACCACTGACGAAGCTCCAGAGTTAATTAGAATGTCCATAGAATAATTACATTATCCCAGCCGATAATGTACAAGATAGATAGCCCAACACAAACTGTGGAGCTAGTTTCGTGGTTCTGTTTTGTGACATTCGTCTTTTACCAAGATTGGTGTAGAATACGCCTGGAGGTGGTATATATATACTTACTCTCGTACTTGATGAACCCGTCCTCGTCTACTGTTCCCGCGCAGCACTGCATGATCTCGTCCACTTCGGCGTCGGTCAACCGCTCGCCTGCAAAGGGCCGCGAAAAGACGACATAGTGCTTGAAAGAACACTTGTAATGCCTGGTTAGTACACGATTGGCAACATTTCTGTATGGCATTCTGGTAGCCCATAGTGTTATTTTGTTTATTCATTTATTTATGACGCTCTAGAATGGATCATCAAAGCGTACTACAAAATCGATAAAGCTCCACATCAGCGTTATCCTACACTTATTATTCAGGTCCATCTTGCAAGCGAAACATAGCTTCTTCTCAAAAAATACTCTCTTGTGCTCCTCTACTTTTAATTTGAGCATCCCACTATGCTCTAAAGGGAGACATCAGTGCAAATGAAAGATATGCAGCAAAAGAGGAAGACGGGTGGTTTTCTCCATGGCAAGATACATGACCTTATTATACAGTGCTCTACGAATAAAGTTCACATCAAGCAAACAACTATGTTCTTCTGATCCATGCTGATGTTTTTAGTTGTGAACACGCATCATGTATTATTGTAACTTCCTCAGGCATATTCAGTACAATGGCACAATCGAACGAAGTTGTCTGTATACGAAAAACTCGCATGTGTCGAAGGCCATATCTGACGACCTTTTCACAAGCCGTCAGCGGAAGCTGATGTGTTGGACTGATGAGGAAATCTCAACCGAATGAATCAACGATGGCCAGTTTACGCATCTTGCACAACACAACAGATGCACCTTAACACTGAGCAAAAAAAAACGGTTCAGCAATTTTCCCCGCAATCATTTAGTACTAGTAACACTCAATATGGGTTAAGTAAGTTTATCATTGTTTTGTAAAAAAATGGCATAAAAATTGCACCAAAAATATATTTACTTTGAAAAGGCTAACATAAAAAGCGTCGTGTTTCAACAGTGTGGCAGAAAATGCCATAACATACTTTCTGAGCATTCAAAATGTGTTCTTGACATCATTTCTGTTATCTCACCTACATTTTCTCTGTGTATAAACGGATTGAATTGTCCAAAGGGCCTTGTTAATAAGGTTATGGCATAAACGATAGTTACAAATACTACATTGTCTGCACAATATTTGAATATATTCTAGGTGTGTAGTAGTTACCGAGAGAAAGCAGGACGTGTGCCAATTCAGCCTCGAGCATCTGGCCGTTCTCGGCCTTGTCGTAGACCTTGAGACCCTCAAGGAAATCGGCGTGTGTGCCCATGTCCTTGTCCTTCTTGATCTGGCTGTAGATGGGCAGGAACTCCTCAAGCGTCATTTTCTTCTCACCTGCACGCATTGGTGGAATGCAATTTGTGTCACCGCAACAATACTGTGACATCCAGTTCAGCGGATTGTCGGGGAACAGGCTGGATATTGGACCTTATCAAACCCAACTTATCCCAACTGCAAAGAACCGCGCAGTGAAGACGCTAAACTAAGACGTTTGTTCATCTCGTGCGGATTGCATATTATCTTCCTGAGGTCCTGCAATACCCCCCAACCATCCTTTACCTCCCCTCGACTCTTCAAGCCATATCCGCGAGCAGTGGGAAAGTCTATGGTTCACAGCATGCCTTGTCGACCAAGCCACGTCACTCGAATGAATATCTAACTAGGAAGCAACGACTCTAAGGTGTCATCAAAGAATTGGTTAAGTCTCACCAGGCCGCGCCACTCATACTGCTAATCTCACTAACGGTGGGCTATATATACATACACTATTTACCACTGGCTTACTGTAAATGAACATGAGTGAAACATTCTTTTTGTTCAAGAACGTTTCTTTTTAAGTTCACTGATAGTAATTGAATATTTTCTTTATATTAACCGTTGGTTTCATGGCCGATCCCCCTTTGGGGGGTGGGAGCCATATAAAAGAGAGCAAGCAAGCAAGCAAGCAAACATGCTTCTCCCACCATCCTGCTGCTTCCGGCGTCGACGCCAACACTGCAATGTCTGGGGCAATCTGAAGTGAACGTTTTGGTGAAATACATTGGAACTCTAATTTTCTCTATTGTCACCGGTATCATCGACGTCGACGAAAGAAGGAAACGGTGGACTAACGCTGGCGAAAACGCTGTATGTAGCTCGGCTTTTGCGATGCCATCGCGTGTCGTACGATCACCTTCGGAACAGCTCCAATGAAATGCTAGTCGCGCTCAAGCAAGGCGGGCTCGCATACGTGCGCAGACACATGAAGAACGCGCTGCTGTGTGTGCGGGAAACGCTGCATCCTAACATCATTTAACCATGCTCACTGCATTTTGTATGGTTCCTAAACACCCTAGCCTTATATATACTTCTTATAGCAATACAATGTGTTGCTATCGCATTCATTATTTTGGTTTTGTGCTAGAACTGTGACTTTTTTCACTCCGTTTCTATTTTTCTTTTAGCCACCAGAAGAGAAAAATTTGAAATTAGTCATAAGTGACTAGCTGCTTTGCAGGTCGTTGCAGGGTTGATGCTGCAAAAGAACTTCGTCACATCGCGCATAATATCACACTTATGCATTGGAATCTTCCACTGACTACCACTCGACGCTCGCAGAACCTCACTTCATTACTCCAATTACAGCTGTCATCAAAGACTTCGCGACGGGACGCTACAAGGCTGTGTCGGTTGTGAGTAGGCGTCACCTTCACCGAACCACTCCCCCAATTGACTCCCCCAACTGTGATAACATCTAATGTGTAGAAACTCTCGACCATGTCCTGTGCCATTGTCCCCCTTTTGAATAAAATCGCCGGACTCTGCAGTGTGCCTTAAGGTAGCTGGATGATATACCCTCTATTCTGGAAAAGATCTTGGAAGCGTGGCCTTCAAGTACTTCAGCCCAGAAAGCCACACGAGCCCTTCTACAATTCTTGAGGGCAACATCACTGCGCGACCGTTTGTGAAACCTGAACTGTGCGTGTGGTGTGTGTGTTAAGTGCAATCTGTATTTCCTCCTCCTCTCTCCACTTTTCTCCCGAATTCCCCTCTCCTCTGTGTAGGGTAGCAAACTGGACTTAGTCTAGCTGACCTCCCTACCATTCTGATATTTTTTTCTTTTCTCTCTCTCAGAAACTGTCTCTGAGCACACAGTGCCGATTAGCGAAAAAAATTGGAGAGGGGGAGGTCACTAACAACCGTGCACGCACGTGAAACGTCATATCATCATTAAAATAAATATATCGCCTATGACTAAGGAGGCGCATCCTGCTACAAAAATTGGTGATCATGATCCACAGGCTACCAGGGAAATTATCACTATAGTTGATGCAACATTGCTGGCATCAATAAATGACAAGTTAGGTTTTATAATTGCGCAGTGTGGCAGTTGATGAGGTGCTCTCAACAAAGTGTGATTACACGTTTGTATAATGATAGTAATAATTACCCCTCTTCTGGGTGCCTCCGTTCTTCTCGATGGTGGCGTTGGTGGGGCGCAGGTCGAGGGACCTCAGCAGGGATCCCAGGTCGGCGCAGTCCACCTTGCCCTCGGCGCACATGTCGTAGATCTCGAAGTGCTCACGGGCCTCTGCACGCGCATACACGAATCGGGTCATCGAAAAAGATCCCATTATAGCAAATGACCTCTCCGACTGAGACGCAACAAGAGTCATGCTTGTCTTTTAGAGTCAGTTCGTATCGTCAGCCGATATCTCACGACGCAGAAGCCAACGTGCTTAAAAGTACGTTTCTTCTACTGCGCTAGACAAATATCTTGTTTTATTGCAATATGAATTATATAGGCACTCTCAGCTGGATTTTGCCGCCGGCGTCAGCATCAACGTCGGCGTCACTCACCGTATATGTATACGTATCTATATATATGAAAATGCGAGACCGAAAAAAATCGAGAAAAAGGACTCCGACGCATCGAATTGAACTTGGGTCCTCTGAAGCGTGAGTGCGATGTGCGATGCGTTAAACACGCCCCGGAGCCACCGAGCAGCATGTCCTTCAACGTTCAAACGGCGAGTTGTATATATATATATATATATATATATATATATATATATATATATATATATATATATATATATATATATATATATATATATATATATATATATATATATTACCTACCGCCATTGACGAGCATCTCGCGGCGGGGAGGATCTTACATCTTTGCTGGCTCCGGACTTTACCTGAAACGATTCTGTTGCAATTACCGGGTGCACAAAGGTCACTGCAATCATTGTAGTCTCCGTTTGCGAACACACAGCGAAGTAACAACTGAGACGCTTATTCGCGTGCATCTGTACCTGTGAGTAAGTTTCGTGCGTCATTTGTGCGTGAGAAACGTGGGGCACGTTTCGGTCTGCTTGTTCAATACTACTACTACTACTACTACCACTACTACTACTGCAGCTATGTATAATAATAATAATAATAATAATAATAATAATAATAATAATAATAATAATAATAATAATAATAATAATAATAATAATAATAATAATAATAATAATAATAATAATAATTAGCACTATTACAATATCCTGAAATACGCAGCTGAACCCCCATTAACAAAATTTTCGCGTCAACGAACAAATATTGCGTCGCCGGCAAACAACCGTAGAGCACAATGCATTTACCTCCTCTCGACAGTGAAGAGATTTTAAAAAGCACTTTCGAAATAACCAAATTTTTAAGTACCGATCTGCCACTTTTTTTTTTTTTCAAACCATGAGCTGGTTCGCAACCCTCAAGCTGAAAATTGCGGCAGCGCTCAGTGGACAAGTTGGATGCATATTTTTTGCTGTAAAGCATTGGTACGACCATTGCCTGCCACGTTCGGTCCCGTGCTGATGACGTGAAAAATAAGACTTTTTTTTCGCCTGAGAATTGTTTTTTTTTTCGCTAACACATATGTTGGCAACTGTATACGTGGGCACACGACGTTTAGAGTGACAGCACTCACGGAAGTGTCGCCATGCCGACAGACATTTAGAACAACTCTTATCTCACCTTGCACGTATAAATATATCCCGTGTTTTGTTTATGTGCATGTGTTGTTTGTATTTTCAAAAAGATGCCACCTTTTAGTAAAAAACAAGCTCTGGCGCTTCAGAAGTCTAGGATCATCACTGAAGCTGCAAAAGGCAGAAAACGGGCAGATATAATTGTGGAGGAGCTTGGTGTGCGTTTTTTTTTTTTTTTCGAGACAGCAAACTTTTCACGGGAACCAAGAGGACCATAGCTTCCTTGGCTATTTCGTTATTGAGTGGTTGTACTGCAATTCACGGAAGTTTTTTTTCTGGAAGGCTTCCGCGGAAAAAGTGCTTTTCTGAAAAATATGAACTATAATTCATGCCCCTTCCCGGGCATTTACGAGTCTTGACGCTGATTTACGCCATGAGAAGCTGCGTATACAGGCGAATTTATGTGCAGAGGAGGTGGCGTGGGACGTAATTAAGCGCTACATTAAAAAAGAATGTTACAATAACGTGGCTCCCAAGAACGTCTTACTGTGAATAATTTATACGGGGAAATTTCGAAAAATGTTCATGTTCGACAAATTATTATCGCTGTTATATAGGGATCCGCACAAAATTTACTGATATTTGCTTGCCATGAGCAACTTTTGACATGTAGGCTCCTGTATATGTGTTTGTTATCAATCTAGTGTTAATGACGCAGTTCTAGCCACAGGTTTCCTTGAATGAAAAATCAGTCTACCTATATGGCGAACCATATTTCGAACCCGAAAACACTTTCCGGTTAAAAAGCGTCATAAATTTGCCTTATTCTTTAGTAGCAAACATGCACACGTAAGTGTTCTCCTTCTCAACGTTTACACTCGTTCTCTTCATCTTTAATATGTTGGTTCACGCTCGACAATCCGGGAGATCAAAAATGAAAAAAAAAAGCAACATCTGAAGACTCGTCGTTCAATGTTCCACATCCTGTCGCGATTGAATCCGCCCGGACAAGACGTCATGGAGAAGATGACCTACGAACTGCAGTGATCTGCATACGCAAAGCTGTCACTGCAGTTTCGTCATTCGATGTCGTCTCTTTCTGATCGTTATTGCTGTGTTTTCTGTAAAGTGTACCTCGTGAAATTTGTGAGCGTTCTTTGATACTGTTTTCATATTCAAAGCTGTAGACTGCGGGGAACACAATAAATAAATAAATAAATAAATAAATAAATAAATAAATAAATAAATAAATAAATAAATAAATAAATAAATAAATAAATCTTCATTGAGCACGCTAGATATAGCCCAACCCAATGAGCTAATTGCACTCAAATAGGCGGTTTCAATTGTTATTTTACATATGCTGCGAACCAGTGCAGCTTCTCAGCAGCGCAATTATCGCCTTCATCCAGCCCGCAACCATCGGTCTTTGTGTTTCTATTCCTGTTTCTGTATCGTTCTTCAAGTCCTCTCATTTTCCTCCTTCGCTGAAGGGTCAGAGGCCACGTGCAACCTCGTTAACGCATACCTATCTGCCTTTTTCTCTTTCCGTTCGTCTCTGTCACTAAACTGTATTTCTTTCGAAAGGCATGACAGCATATAAATAGGTTACTCTCGTACAGAATTCGCAATGCGCACGCGTAAACAGACAACCGCGGGTCTATGGACCGATCGGCGCAGCCGTTATAGCACGCGAGGCGCGAAGTCGAACAAGGGCGCACTGCGGAGTCAGCGTCACCGCTCTGCTGAACCAGCAGGCCAGTACGTACGAGTGCGCGCCGCCTTAAATGGCGCTGGTAGCCGGCCGCGGGCTCCCGAAGCGGTGGGCCCGTGGCGCTCCCAGCCGCGGCTCGAGCCCGACGTCGGAGTGAGCCATGCGCCCTCCCGAAATAGGAACCGGGCTCCCGTTGCCTGCCTGCTCAGCCGCCTCAGAGGGCGCGGCGCCAAATTTAGAGGCCCCGACAAAAGCCACGGACTACTACACCGTCCTTCTCCTTCTCGACAGACATGGCGGCACCGCCGCCAAAAGCCATCTTGGGCAGCCCGCGGTCCGATCTGTCCGGTCACGCATTCCCATTCGGGAAGGCACCGTGCTAGTGCAAACGAGACGCGCGTCTCTAGTACACGTAGATTTCAAAGAGCGTTGCACCAGACACGGGGATTCGGTTTTCGCACCTGGTGCTCGGGTGTTGAAAAGCGGTGTGGTCCACAAAATACCGTGTCACTGGCCACACGTGCGTGAAATTCTCCTCTGACTCACAGCTTCGGAATAAGAGAGAGTAAACGGTGAACCATGCGTGTCCGGCTTAGCGGTTGGCTCAATGAATCCAGCTCCGGGAGCAAGATCATTTCAAGCGTCCGACCGCACATGGTCTTGCCTTCTTCTCTCTATTATTTCTCGTTTTATTTATTATTTCATTTTTGTAACGTTCCCGTGGTGCCGGTGTGCATTGAAGCCACTCATAAAGGTCACACCTGAGTGCCAATACTGAGGGCACTATTGGAAACAACTGCCGGAATAGCTCTTCATGGAAGCTTTTCTCAAAACGCAGGTGCGACCACGTATAGTTGCGTATTCCAACTTGCCTGGCTGCTCGGATGCCTTTCGACACGTGAACGAAAGAAAAAGGCAGTGCAGACATGTTTTCGTGCACATATCTCTGAACTGTTTCCCCCAATTTTCAAAACATTTAACAATAGTGCGCGCGTGCGGCAGGGCTCTAACGCTTAGTCCACTGTATACCCTGAGGCCAAATGTAAATTAAGTAACCGTAGAGGAGCCACCGAAGAGTATTTACTCTAGAATTGCGAAATAGTTCAGAAAAAAATGCAGTATTTCCCGAATATGTGCACTGGCTATAGCTCAAATCACCAGGACCAACTTTGGTCCGATCCCACAAGTTCGGCAAAGTACCGAGGGAACTGCCCCTGGTGTGGCCTAGACCCAAGCCATCAATTTGCAGGACATTCAAGATGTCTCACTCACACTGCTTGAGTAACCATAATAGCTGCTGGTATCCGTTGCCATCTCAACGTATATAGCATGCCATACCAGAGGAATGGGATCTCAAGTGCTCCCTAGGGTTCGGGTGTTACATGCCGCCGGTTTTCCACGAAGTGGTGTGACTCCCCACCACTCTTTAAGAGTACCTACTTTACGTACCTACTTTAAGAGGTGAGTACACGTAAAGAACCGAGCGACAGGTCCGGCACTCGATCCAGTTGCCTTTATAAAACCGTAGGCCTCCTGCCAGCACTACGTATCGAACCCGGTACCTCCCACATTTTCACAAGCGCTCCCCTTTACTTCCCAAGTTCGTACGATTTTAACGCAACAGCACCGCACCTACCGTGCGGTGTTTTCTGTTGTTATGCGCACTCGGAAAATGAGAAGGAGCTCACGTGTTTTCCAACTCCGGAATGCTGGGAATACGATACGTTCGGATTCGCTTACAGCCTTTGGAAAGCGGCGGACATATAACGCGAAGTCACGCAGGCACGCCTTGCAGGCGTCTGACTGCGAGGCTGCTGGGAGTTTCTTGTGACACCGCATGACGCGAAAACCTTGCATATATCAAGACTTGTAATTTTGCAGTTATCCATTTCGTTGAATGGTCAACTCGAAAAATAACTGTGATGAGATCATGGCTGGAACTAGAAAGTTACAGTGCGGCCATCATTTGCTGACTTTATCTTCCTGCACCCCCACCCCGACTATAGATTCCTCTTTGTACATACTTGCTCCAATAAACAGCCAATTATTGCTACTTCTACTGTTTCGAAATGATACCGCTTATAACGAAAACCCGTTATGACGACGGGCAAACTGCCCACTTGAATGTCCATGATACCTACATGATTATAACAACCTCTGCATATAGCGATAAGAATTTTCGCTTATTTAAACCTCCTTGTGCGTCCACAGCTCTGAGGGACGTCTAACACAGTTACCAATAACCGTTACCGTGCAGCCAATACGTGTATCGCATGCTCCGCCGTCATCTGTACTCGGAACAGTGCGATCGTGAGATACGGCAGTTGCTACTGCCCGTCGGATCCAACATAATGGGAATTTCAAAGTAAAACGTGGGGCTGAAGAACAGAATAGCTCTATTACGCCAGTCCTGATGTCACGCGCCCGCTTGGTGAGCGGAACAAAATGGCGAACCAGTGTTTCCCGAATAAGAGTAGTTCCTCCTATTTTAAAGTCCTCTAAGCAGCCTACAGACGTACGAAAATGTTTGTTCTGAGCACACAAGTACATTCCTAAAAGCTGTGAGTCTTTTTGTAAGAACTGTTGCTGATCAACTGGATATGGTAGGAAATAATGGAGATGGGATTTAATGAATCATCTGCACAGTCAATAATTTAATGTTTTTGACAGGAAGTGCAGTATAACAAGTCTTGTGTGGAACAAAAATTTCCGTTGTTTTCTGTAACCTCGGATTATTGAAGAGTTTTAGCAAGCTACGAAAACACGGTACGGAAATACGACACGGTTTCTTTCCGTATGCACGTATACAAATGTCGCGCATGTGCACTCGTCAGCCGGCTCCGTGTTGCCGTCTTTTCACAACCTGTTTACGTAGTTTGCTGAAACTGCCCCGCTGCGGTATTCTAGTGGCTAAGGTACTCGGCTGCTGACCCGCAGGTCGCGGGATCGAATCCCGGCGGCGGCGGCTGCGCTTCCGATGGAGGCGGAAATGTTGTAGGCCTGTCTGCTCAGATTTGGGTGCATGGTAAAGAACCCCAGGTGATCGAAATTTCTGGAGCCCTCCACTACAGCGTCTCTCATAATCATATGGTAGTTTTGGGACGTTAAACTCCACAAATCAATCAGCTTGCTGAAACTCTCTATTGGTAGAGAACGAAGCATCATAGAAAATAAAATGAGACTAATGGGTACTTTCACACGTAGTCATTGAAAGCCTACACTGTTATTTCGAGCCATGCCCTGGTGGATTAAAGCCTAGCAGCAGAGAAACGCATAACACTGTCCGATTCTTGGCGGTACCACTAGTTACCGACAAACATTAAAGGGACACTAAAGTAAAACAATTTACGTCAGAGTGAAAGCTTAATGTGTGACCATGTCTAAAACGACAATATTATCAGCGGCAGTGCCCTACTTACCGAGAAATTAGATTAAATGCACGAGAACAAATGCGCCACAGTAGGACGTACGCAAAATGATCCCAAATGACGTCAGACTTACCACCTACAATTAATCGCTAGTAATCATTCTAGCGGCCCTAAATAAAGAACCTTCCGTGCGTCAAGAGACGTGATAAAACGCTGATTGTTCGTTTCCGTTTGAATTCGTGGAAAGAAGAACCACCGGACAATACTAAGGGCAATGGCGTGAGTGGTTCAAAAATTCAATTTTCGCCTTTTTAAACCTCTTTGCTTTGTGTCTGTGTTTACTCCCGCGCTCCCAGTTCGCTCAACAATCATGAATTACCAACTGGCCCACCTTTCCATCCTATGGACAGGTCGTGCCAAATAGTGGGGCCCAGTTGAACCAATCACGCCTGCTATTTTGAAGGCCATGGCTAAAAATCGTTCAATTACCGTTGTTGCTGCTGTGGCTCCCGCTATTTTCCTTCTGCTGCTACGAGTGTCGGCGGCCACGCAGTAAAGCCGGTCAACGTTGTGCACAGCAACAGTGACGTGAAACGTTGAGGCGGGTAATTTTACGTGCGCTAACCAGATGAGGACCACTAAAACGTGATTTTATTTCAAAATAAGCACTTCCTTGGTTTAAAGTAACACTATGAGGTTTCTGGACTGCCATTTCAACAATTAACGTCGAATTAATGGTGGCCTTTAGTCTTCCTTTAGGCGTCGGTCTATCGTTCCCAGTTCTGCAAGGCCGATTTTTCGCAAGCTTATGTTAGGTCAGTGACATTCCCTCGATTTTTACGCGTACACTCTGAGAAATAATGTTATCTGTTAGCTTTCTGGTGAATTCTGACTTGCCAAAAAGTAAAAAAAAATAATCTTTTCTTTCTAAAAGAGTACAAGACACGCTTTTTTCCCTTCCTTCTCTCTTCTTTATCACTGTATGCAAGCGAATATAGAATGAGATTTAAGTAAGAGAAGCCACACAAATACGGCATGTGTGAATTTAAATTGGCATCCGTCCTATAACAACACTGATACATGCTGAATAGCCTACTAGCATTCAGCATGTCGAATAACAGACACAGGAAAATGGCATTCTTCTCCAGCGGCCGAATTTCACGGTCCTACCGAAAAGTCCGTGGCAGCTTTTATGTTTCTGAATTCATGCAGAATAGACAAGTTTATTTGAAAGAAAGAAACGAAAAAAAACGACACCTGTGATTACGGCGGGAATGAGCTGAAACTAACACGAGTTAAACTTTTGACAGACCGTTACGAAAGTTACCTTTATATATAGTGGTGGCTTGAAATAAAAAAACTGAATTTGTTTTGCATGTTTTTACTGTGGAATAAACTTCACTGACTCATTACAAAATACTAGCAGGTCAACGTTTCAGTCAAATGCATCAAGATTATTTATCATTGTCGAGAAGCTATGGTTGCCGATGTACCCAAGCTTTTAAAGTACTTGTGTACAGTATGATTGTTATGGTGCCATTGTATTCAGCATTAAAATTAAATAATCGCTCCACTGGTATGCATGTAAACTTCCAAGCTCTTCGCACATCGTGTACATGACTGTATTTATGATATTGCTATTAAAAAGAATAGGTTGCAGGCACACAACCACGTAACATTGTGCCTTGTACTTGTAGTAGAGACGTTTATGTTTTCTAAGAGAACAAGCGTCGCAGGTCAAGTAGGCTATGCTGATTTATGTAAATTTCTTGCGTCTGCAGTATTTTGTGTTTAGGACGTGAGAAGCGGCACAAATTTTACATACAGAAATTCGTATTACTTAAGTAAATGTCGAGTGAGAAAATGCCTGTTTTCCTGGTCAATATAACCACGTCAAAGAAGATTCCACCGACACTCTGTTCACTTCACTTACACCATGGTTCATAGGCTCAAAATAGTTCTGTGTAAGGTTTGCGTAACTATTTTTTCAGTTTTTAAATATGTGTCAGTAACGAGTGACGTGAGCAAGTAATGCACTGTACGTATATTATAAAAAAAAAGGCATGTTTTACAAAACAGACGCCGGTTGCATCTTTCGGACAACATTCACAGTGACACAGGCTCAACGCACAACAATGAACGCAAGCCGCCTCGAACTCGTTAGAAATTGCCTACCAGTGAGTGAATGGGTATTTCTTTCTAAATTAACACGAGCTGCAAATATTTTATACCATTTATTTTGGCCTTTGTAAGGTCGTGCGCTGGCGGTTTGGGTTTCACTGACAATATGACCCCTAAAATGGCGGCAAGGACGTATGATTCAGTTAAGACAACTCCTAAATTAAGCTCCCAGGTAATATTCTATTAAGTTGCACAATTTATCCTTAAAGTTCAGTAAATGTAAGATCAGGCTGTACCACCTTGCACTGTTTGTTTTTCTTTCGTAAAATCGTAGGAAAGTGCAAACTTTTTCGTGATTTAATTTGGAGCTTCGTCAATATATTATGTGAACAAATCTCTTTTCTGTTCACTTTCGCTTACCATTCTTTTATTTTACTTTTCTATGCAAATCAAAAGTTAGAACGAGTGTGTCTACACTTTACAAAAGGTTCATCTCTAAGCACTTAAAGGAATTTAATAGGCTTTTTGCCGCTGAAGGCTCAACCAGCCTTATTGATACGAAGTCAGCTACTTTATACACGTAAACGCAGCGAGGGCGTGATATCATATAACGATTAGTATTTTATAATCAGCACTGATATCTTTGCAGCGCCAGTCATAAGTTTCCACAGAGAGCCCTGCCTCCTCGCGTAATCTGAGCAATCGTGTGGAGTAGACTTTTAAACAATCATGTCGCCATTCGTATTTGACTTCCTAGTTGTACTTTGCCCATCGCAATTATGTAAAATATAGCTTCTTGAATAGCAAAAAGTAACATTATTTATTTATTCATTGCACTATTCGTATTCGCACGCTTACAAGTTGTCAGCACAATTTTTAAAAATCCATGCGAGATAACTATATTAAAGCTGCCTTGACTTTCAAAAGTGGAGGAATGCTAATGCAATTTTGCATGTTTCACAAAGCATCTTCGTCTGCTCTGTTTGAATGCAAATGCTTGGCTAGGAAAACATCTACTCAAAAAAAAAAAAAACGAGATGAGGAATTTTCTAAATGGTGAAAGGAAACGTGCTTTTAACCGAAGAAAGAAAAACATTGCGTGGTGTATAAAGTATTGAGTAAAATGCTCCAGCCAGAGTCTGGGGTATCAAGTGACCGAAACAATCCTATATTTAGCTGCTCCGCCAGAAAAACGGGCCGCGAGAGTCCTCTGCCGCAACATACTTTAAAGGAAAGGAAAAGTTCCCTTATTTCCAATGACTTCAGTAACCTAAACTGCGTGAGTATTCTAAATTATGTTGCGTAACTTTCTGTTGTAATTTTAGTTTCTTCTCTCAGTGATGAACGCTTCTTCGCTGGTTCCGTTTGATGCACATCGCACAGAAAGAGAGAGAGGAAATTGGAGACAAATGAAAAATTTACGACGGCCACTAAACCTTAGAAACGGATTCGTGCTCTATGCAAGCACACTATTAGTTCACTTTAACGTCTAGCGAATGCAGCTGTAAGTAACATGCAAATCTTCATTCACTCACGTTCAACTTCATTGGGCTTGAGGTCCGCCTGAAAACGGGAGAGAAGAAAAAAAATATGTCGAAAGAAGTTTAGGCTCGTTGTCTGAAGCGGTTGAGGGTCGAGAGGTATCCAAATTCTCGGGCCCAGAAATTGCAGGGACGCACCATTTTGTTCTTCCAGAGGGTTCTCTTCCTACGAGAAGATGCTCGTCGTCCTGGGTCCGGATCGCGAAGTGATGTGGAGGAGCAAACTTTAGGGTTGCTTATATGGTCTTCCGCGCGGAGGCGCCACCGGCGCTGGTCTATTTTCGCTCCGCTACCTCCTCTTTCTCTATCCTCCCGCTGACTAGCCCTAACGGCGAGCCAAGCGAGTTGCCGAGGAGAAAAAAAAAAGTTTCTCGCCGCCTGACAAGTGAACGCCTGCGCGAGATGAGTTGATGCCGGCCTCGACCGGAAGTTTAATAAAGCAATTGACAAGGAGGGAACGCCTCGGACGATGCCTGCTACGTGTGTGTTGATGCCGTCTTAGCGTCGGACGAGCGCGCGTGCGCGTGTGTGTATGTGTGCATCGCGGCTGCGGCGATTTGTCATTTCCTGCAGCGGCAGGGGCCCGTTGCCCGCGACCATTTGTGGAAATGGCTCGACAATTCGGTGAGCACATGCGCATTGATTTTGCGAGTGCTTCGTGTGTCGTGCGCGCTGCTTGTAGTCGATCGCTTGGACGAAGAAGTCCGGTAGAGAAGCGAGCACCCGTAGCCGCTGTCCCGGCGATTCGTTTCGCTGAAGGGCGAGTCCGTGGTGCTTATTCGTTTCGCCGGCACGAAGCTCCACCCGGCTTTCGATTCGATTTGCGCCACACGTCATCTGATATTGAACCGCTTGTCCTAGAACTCGTGCGAATCATGTCTAGGTAAAGTTTGCAGCCGTTTTGGGTGTCTGCCAGGCTCTAAATATAGTTCAGACGGCGGGGACGAGTCAAAAGCCTCCGCTCTGCAGAAAGATCACCTATCGCTTTCCATTCCTCGGATGTTTTCTCAGCCGACTCGCCCGACAAGAATACATGCTACTTGCTCGGCCAATATACATCTGAGGCCGTGTAGTCGAAGTGAGCCTTCCAAAAATAAACATTGATAGCTTCAGCGGAAGGGGGAAAAAAAAAGAGGAGAAATAGTTTTGTCCAAGCTAGTGATTTAATTGATGCTACTGCTGTCCTCTTTGTAGCTCGTGACTAACCACTTGCCTTCCATCCATTTTCGCAGCGGAGAACATGAAGCAGAAGCATCATATGAACGAAATACCGCCAGTGTGGAAGTCTTATTGTACGTACTCAGCATTTTTCACTATAGACCATACCTTGGGTGCATTCTCCCGATTTTATGCAGGAGGAAAGGAATAACGGTGTTTATAATTTTCAGTGTACCAACTTCAGCAAAAAGCACCAACGCCAAAGAGGATAGTCTGCAATAAAGAGGTAGGCTATGCCCATCACTTACCTTGACTACTACTGTGTGGGTGTACAAATAAAAGAATGTCGTTGCCACAGGGAAACGAAACAGACGCGTAAAATAATCAGGTTTCATGTCCATGTCAGTACAGGAGGATAAGAATTATGCATCTGTTATGGGCTACTTTGCATTTCAAGAAAAGTACCGATGTTGGAACTCAATTTTAGTGTGTGATCGCAGAGTGTTGCACATAGTAATAGAGAATCAGAGTATACAAAGCGAGCTTTGTAAATGTACCGGTGTGATCGAAGCATATCACGTGGTATGTGTGGACTAGTGCAGATATTTCACCGGTAGGAGTTGGCATAATTGTAGCATGTTAAATGCTGCTTCGTCTTGTACTAAATAATTTATAATGCATAAAAAGGCTCGAGGCATTGACACATATTTTCTTGCTTGTACTGCAGGTGCCTAATCGTCCTGCTCATTATGGGAGGGAGTAAGTATTTGTGTATTGTTCATTTTTGTGTCTGCTAACACCTGTAAAACCTTGGCAGCAAGCTGCTAGTGCATGCAAGAATGCAAACAGAATAAAATACATGCACAGATTAGCATTCACACTAATGCTAAGCTATGTATACAAGCCATGGTTTAGTGTATGGAACATAACTAAAGAAAGCGCTCATTAAATCCAGTTATGCTGTGAAAATCAAGTACCGACAAATGGTTAAAAAGACGAAGAGGTTTTGGTCGTTCTATGGGGGCTGTGTCCACAATTTTAGCCTTTGTGCTTGTGTTTTGATCATCGGTCAGCGCATGATTTTTGTGACATGAACTTTCCTGATCGGACTGGTTTTCATCAAACCCTACATTTCATGAATCCGTTTATGCCAAACATTATGTGCGACAACTTCACGCAGACACCCATTTGAAAATATCTTGGTAACACGAGCGGATATTGTCATCTTCCTGCAGCTGCACTATGGGACGGGTTAGAGAAAGCTTAAGATAATGTCTGTTCAAATGGCTGTTTGTTTTCAGTGACGGAATGCTAGCAAGTCGTGCAGATCAGTTACACCACAAGCTAAGGTTGCTCAAGCTCTTTTGTTTTCTTGCTCTCTCTTCGGTGTGTTTTTGGTCACATCAAGCCTTTTAAAACACCAAGGGTACATTGGGACATTTTCAATATTCTCGATATTTGACTAAGCATGGTTGCTTCAGAGTTCTCTAGGAATACGAAAACACCCTGCCGTGTTTATATCACTGCATCGCAACAGTAAATGAGCAATACCTTATGTCAAATCACGTGTTCAATCTAGGTTTCATGGGATTATATCCCGGGAGGAAGCGGAACGCATGCTGCAAGAAGGGGATGGCTGCTATCTGGTCAGAGAAAGCCAACGTGCTCCTGGTCAATACACGCTGAGCTTAAGGTGAGCCTCTCTTTGCTTTCCTCTGTTTTCCTACACAAGCTCATTGGCCGTGCTTTTTCACGTTGATCGCACTTAACCTAAACGAACATGTCGCCAGTGTGGTCTTATCTGGTACTAGCAGCAGTTTTGTTGTGTCAGAGATCCTTTTAGCACTCATTTCATTTGTAGTTACCTCTTTCTGCGTTTCTCCACATCTTGAGGTCATAGGTTTGACACATGGCCAGAGCAGCCGCCGGTCAACGGGCGTAAGTATGCAAGAACTTGTGTATGGGGGGGGGGGGGGGGGTGCTTAATGAAGAGTCACTAAAGAATAAAACGATTTCAGGAGTATTAGTAAATAACCCTACCGCAACACGGAAACAGTGCTATTCGCAAGACTAGGTGCTCAGTATGTCAGAAAATGTGGTATAAAAGAAGCTATTGGAAACGGCACCTTGAAGTTCTCACACCAGCTTGCCATGACAATTATAGATCTTCATGGAGACTGCTAGCTCCTGCGTAGTTCTTGATCAGAAAAAAAATGTGCATCATATTGAGTTTTTAAGGAGTAGGAGATTTTGCATGCTAAGTTTTAGGAGCTCATTTACCCAACATGCCCATAATTTTAAAATATACCTTGAAGTCTTTGACATCATGCCAATCTGTTGAAGTTGCTAGGGGCACTGTTGGGGTTTCGACAAAATTTTAAAAAAATCAAAGTTTTATCCCAGTTTTCTTTTATAATAATACACTTATGACCATGACATTAGGGACGACATAGGATGATAGCATGTTCATAAAACAATTCATCAGTATGAACTGATTTAGTGTATAAATTTCACATCTACTTAAAGGGGCACTAAAGAGAGGAACGAGTCTTCTCATATCAGTAAATTATTCTTTCGCAGTACCAAATCACTATACTTGCAGTGAGAAGACACTCGGTAAGAAATATTACATGCAAAAGACAAATGCGAGTGGCATTGCCGCCTTGACATTCCCGCACCAATCGCCATGACGTCAGTGATTTTGATGGCTTCTACTAGGACATGCGTACTTTCTAATCAATAAATAAGAAGCACATCGCCCTTATAAGAGGCTAGAGACTTAGCGTACGAAGTTTCAGGAAGTTTTCTTGAGTTAGTGTGACCAAAACACAAATAAAGCATTTTGAAACCTGCTATGTCACAGATGGTGTTCTTGGTGCAAAATTTGAAAATGAAACTCACTTTGATTTTTTTATTCTCATAATGAGATTATGGTGTTGAAAGCGACTACAATATGGTTTTCAGATTACAGTTTATTAATTTAAGCTGATTCATTGTTGAACTTCGGTGTCGCGTAGAGTGTTTTCGTTCTACAGGGAAAATAGGTGGTTTTTGTAGGTTGCACAAATGTTTTTTCACTGAAGGAACTACTAGACCTAATATTTTATGTAATTCATATATGAGGAATGCAATTAAGGAACTTTTTGTGGTTACAAGTTTTGTTAATGATATGTATAATATATGAGCACTGTAAATAGCCAATTTCAGGATAATGAAAAATGATTGAACAGAGTTTGCAATAACACGCTTCTACCTACCTAGAAAAGAGGTGAAAAAACATTATCATGTGCAAAACATAATTCTCTGCGATAGGTACCATCTGTAAAAAAATTCAACATTTTCATTGAACATGACCTACCTGACAAAAATTTTACTCTTAGTAAGCACTACCGTTCGGGGCGTCATATGGCAAAGTAATTCTTCCATATAAAGCATAGTGAAACATTGCATGTATTGCAGTAAACCCTCGTTTTGTGCATAATTTTCTAGTAGCGCTTGCATTTCCTGTAGTTTTCATAAGTTTTCTTTCTGTCAGGCTGGTTTTGAAAGACAAATAGAGACGGCCCGCAGTAGGAAGCAATGTTGACTGGTGTTCTGGCCTGGTTTGCATGCTCATTGCTCCCATAGCCAAGTTTAACCATAAAGCAGCATGCTCAGACTCGCTACAGCTCATCAAATCAGTAAAATCAGCCGAAAACACGTCGTAAATGTTGAAATCTGCAATCTTTCGAAAAGTGTGCGCGTACTGCATCTAGGGGCAGCCACGCTTGCTTTCCACTTAAGCGATCGTGCAACTTCGAAGCGCGCTAAAAAAATCAATGCTGGGTGAGAACTAAAATTACATAAAGAAGAAAACAATAGTTCTTATCTGTCATGACGGGTAGTGCGGTGCATCTGTGAATGAAGTGGAATGACTTAGAAGCAGCAATTGAAGCTATTGATAGCAGGTTATTGACACTCTATAGGCGTGGTGCAGAAAGAGTTAAAGAATTGCTCTGTGATGTAATGCCCTGTGAATTAATCATTCTCTTTAGCTACAATAATTGCATATGAAGGTTACATTATCATTTTAGAAATATTGATCACCTCAGAAATAAGATTGCTTATGAAAGACCAAGTTGTCTTTACTTAAACCTATTCACGTAACTTAACCAAATCAGACACTGTTTTCGGTGATGTTTTTTATCTTTTGAACCTCTTGTTGCAATCAAAGAAAAAATAGGCTTCCAAGCCAGCAGTTTACATTTGACCAGCACTGTTGAACATAAAGCTTGAGGGTGTGGCTTTGGTACTTGTCCATGGTGGCCGCATCGCAAGGGGGAGAGGGCAAAATGCGTAGAACACCCACGTGATGACACTTATTGGCTTTTTAAAGAACCACAGGTAATCAAAATAATCATGGGTTTTCCACTGCGGCTTGGAAATGAATCGAGGAATTATACAGGGTGTTTCAAGAAATGTGTCCACTATTATTGAGAAATTACAAAAAGGAGCCATCTGCGGGCTGTCTGCAGTGTTCTCTTTACTTTGGCAGAAGGCATCTTCAGACTTGTACAAAGGTTAATAATGGCTGTAATTATAGAAATTAATATTGTATCCTTTTAACCAGTGGAAATAAGTGGCTGAGTCAAATGAGTAAATTAAAGTCCCTGCATGAAATAGGGCATAGTCACTTCGAAATTTCAGAAAGGCAGCCACTTTGAAGCGTCATTTGCGTCATGCCCCACCTGACATCAAACTTCTCGCCTATAAATCTTTAATCCGAACTAAACTAGAATATGCAGCTCCCATATGAAGCTCGCACCAGGTATACTTGATAAGTGAATTAGAGTCTGCGCAAAACCGCGCCACTAGGTTCATACATTCTTCATATTCATATAACATAAGCATATCATCCCTTAAATGTGAAACTGGTCATTCGAATCTTTCAGTGCACCGCCGCATTGCCAGCCTTTGTTTGCTACACAAGTTCTTTCCCAGCCCTCTTAATCAAGCACCCTACATCGTCCCACCGACGCGCATATCTCACCGCACTGCCCACGCGTTTCAAATTGCCCGTCCACATGCTCGCACTACTACTTTTTCTGCCTCTTTTTTCCCCCGTGTAGCAGTGGAGTGGAATGGCCTTCCCTGTGACGTTCCAGCCATCACGTGTCCATCAACATTTAAAGAGAAGGTCACCACGCACATTTCCATTTGAAAACCTGTGTACATTTACCTGTAACCCACCCCTTATGTAATACCCCCTACATGGGGGTCTTTAAGGTATTAAAGTGATGTGATGTGATGATGTGACTGGTAATCAATGCAGGGTGATGAAATCTGGCTAATTTAGCAGGCGAATTCAGAACCGATGCACCAAACAGCACATCTGCCATTTACTACGAAAACACCCTCAATGATGACACTGTTTTCCTCGCATCAGGAGAGGAGGATAAGGAAGCATCAATAAGGGGCCACGCGGCAGGAAAGCGCTGCTACGAAACAAAATATCTAATTGACGGTTGATAACAGCGACGGAAACAGTGTCGTCATTGAGGGCATTTTCGAAGTGAATGATAGATAAGCTGTTTGGTGCGTCGATTTTGAACTCACCTGCTAAATTAGCCAGTTTTCATCACCCTGCAGTGATTACCAGTGACTGCCTTTTTGAAATTTCAAAGAGGTTATGGCCTATTCACAGCAGGCACATTAGTTCACCGATTTGATTCAGCCGCTTATTTCCACTGGTTAAAAGGATACTGTATTGATTTCTATAATTACAGACATTTTTCAGCTTTGCACACGTCTGAAGATGCTTTCTGCCACAGTAAAGGGAACGCTGCAGGCAGCACGCAGATAACTCCTTTCTGTAATTTTTCAATAATAGTGGACACATTACTTGAAACACTTTGTATATTATTACTGTAGAAAATGGCATAACAATTGCATGACCTCAGGTGATATAACTTGAGCATCTTGCTTTATGTTCTTGTTCCTTTCGGCAGGTTTGGAAACGCATGCAAGAACTTTAGGTTGTATCACGACGGAATGCACTACGTCGGAGAGAAACGCTTTGCAACGCTACAAGACCTGGTGGCCGATGGTCTGATCACAATGTACTTGGAGACATACGCGGGCGAGTACATCAACTCCATGTGTGCTCAGTCGCGGTATGAGGACAGCCCATACATGACACTCCACTCGTACCAACGCCAGCTGCGTCAGAAGCAGCAGCAGTCACTTCGCATGCGCCACCATCGGCAACCACCGCCCGCTGCCGAGCAGGAGAGTCACGAGTACGACAAGCCCGATGAGGTAAGTGAGGGGCTGTCACTGTGCCCAGCATTATGTGCGTGCAAAAGGTCGTAGTTGTATAGTAGAATGTCTATTGGTGTATCTCCCATTGGCGTATCTCCCGTGGGTCGGGGGGACAAGGCCCTCTCTCCCCCCCCACTGAGAAAAGTACGGCAGTGGTCATTGTCTGCTGCCCTCTAAGTAACAAACTGAACTGAGGCAACATTTTCATTCAGCACAGCAGTCACGTAATCATATATAATGACATTTCGTTACCTATTTTTCCTAGACTTGTGCAGAGAAGGTTTTTTTTTCCATGTCTCGCCACCATGTACTGTAGGCTTTCTGCATTGCATCTCTAATGCATTTATTGTGGTTTGCCTGACCTGAAATTTACATCACAGGTGACCCAGGTGCAGGTGAGAACCAAATAGGAAACACTCTACGGACCAATCGCCCGCTCTTCCCGCCTTAAATATAATTATATTTCCTAGAAAACAAATTGAATCGCGGCTGATCTATATCTAGGGCTCCGTGTTTTTGGATTATGCAAAAAAAAAAAGTCATTTACACTTGCTGATAAAATTTTAGGCTGTTCAAATTCTGGTTTTAAAGAGCAATCAGCATTAAAAGAGCATTTCCAAAGCTGATTTTCATCACTTTAACAGATAGAATATCCATCAGTGTCACCAATCTTGTAAAGCAGTTGTTCTCAGCCACGGATGTGTTGGGGACCCTTTGTGGATTGGTGGAAGTGATATTCCTCGCAGCAAAGGGGAGAGAGGGAGGGAGGGGGTACATAGGTAAATTAACACAACTGGAGCATGAAATAGGTGTCTTTTATTGCTACCACAAATGTCAAACAATCGTGCCACATCACTTCATTTTGGATAGTTCATGAATACGTGGCTCAGTCACGCTTAAAGAAAAATGCGGATGAGGGTTTCTTGGATCATAGAAATGGCTTCGCAGGCCCCCAGCATCACGGACCCCCATTTTAGAACCACTGTTGTAAAGTATGCTTGAGTCTATACTGAAACAAGCTTTAAGTTTTAATACTTACAAATGTAGGTGTTTTATATTCAAGTATTTGTGCTGGTGTGCATGTGTTTGTGTGTCCAGGCTTTCTAGACATGCAAAATACATTTAGCCTGTTTGCATGTTTCGTGTTCAGGTATAACTTCATGTACAGCTTTACAGCATATAGAATAATAACATTAATTAATCCTTTACATTAAATCAAGATTATGAGATAGGACAAGCAGCTTGTCTAGCTCCTGTCCTCCAGAAGTACACTTTGGCGAGTTTGCAGCAAAGCAATGCAGTGTTAAAGCAGTGTGGTGCATCTTTATTAAGAGTGTAAGTAAAGAGCAAGTGAAAAACAAAAACAAACGGAAGCATGGAGAAACAGGATTCCCAGCAACAGGACGACGCATTTTCATGGAAAATGAAATCTACAGGAACACATTGCGACAACCTATAAGGCAAATGAAAGACCTGATTTCATATACTTGGGCATTTGCTGTCAATGGATGAGGGCGTAGAGGTGTTCTTGAGGGGGGCCGAGTTGGGAGGACTAAAAACGGTCTGCATTTTAGTCTCATATTAACAGCCTCTCCAAACTCATATTATGGTTGCTTGAAACAATTGTGGTGGCTCGCAACCATGTGATATGGAAGGCAGTCGACTCGAGCACAGAGGGAAGCCCAGCTGTGAGGCTCGCAACCATGTGATATGGAAGGCAGTCGACTCGAGCACAGAGGGAAGCCCAGCTGTGAGGCTCGCCCGGCAACTTCATCGACCTGAGCAAGGAGATGGTTAGAGTCCGCAGCTTTGTGGACTAAGAAGACTCTCCTCTGTTTCTAGTAATATTTATTTCTCCCAATTTGCAAACAGTTCACATACATGTGTGTAAATGGCTTAACATCGTTATACTACAAGCCACAAAATTGTTAAAGGCTCTCGAGTTTGTATCGCCAACTGCTATAAAAGCTGCCACAAAATTTATTGACGAGAATCTGAAATGTAAGGAAAACAGTCTGTTTCTTTACATGTCTTCTTTATATAAATATACTCTAAATATATATATATATATATATATATATATATATATATATATATATATATATATATATATATATATATATATGGCCGACACATAAATAAATATATATATATATATATGGCCAACACAGTGGGGCAACCTGGCCCTCCAACTTGTGCAGAAGTAGGTATGACACTAAAGATGTCTTAATTTGAGGAATTGCGTGCGACTGTTCATATTGATGCCAACCCATTGTGTTTCTTCGTTAGTATTCATTTAAGGGCAAAACGAATTTTATCGCAGTAAGGACTGTTTTCAAGCTTTGATCTATTATGCGCTTTTGATTGTTCATACCTAGCAGTATACATAGAGCATCATACATCAGCAGCACTATCCTTTCATAGAACTGATGTAGGGCTACAGCAAGGTAGGTTTACATCAGTCTTTTAGAACCACAGCTGGCCAAAATTAATGCAGAGCTTTCTCTATTGTATACCTCGAAACCCTCATTACCTTTGCATGAGAGCATCTTGCGAAACTAGCTGCTGAATGCACTATTGATTATTGATCAAGTGCGTTCAGTGAATTGGCATTGTTGCCTCATTGTTGTTAGCCTTAGTAGCTGGGGTAAAAAATTGAAGCAACTTTGACAATGGACTTGAAAGTATCCCTAAATAAATGTACTATTGTGATAGCAATTATATGGACAGACTCGGCTGGATTTTATCCGCCCGCAGTGACGTCATTGTGGCCGTCACTGTCACTCATCGTATATGTATACATATCTATATGTAAGAAAATGCAAGAAAGAAAAAAAATCCAGAAAAAGACTCTGGCGCGCAGAACTGAATGTGGAACCTATGAAATGTGAGTGCTAGGTGTTAACTACTGAGCCACAGAGGACCACGTCTTTTAACGATTCAATAGCAAGCTATTTATATCTACCACTTAGAAAATGCAAGAAAGAAAAAAAATCCAGAAAAAGACTCTGGCGTGCAGAACTGAATGTGGAACCTGTGAAATGTGAGTGCTAGGTGTTAACTACTGAGCCACAGAGGACCACGTCTTTTAACGTTTCAATAGCAAGCTATTTATATCTACCACTTACCGCTGGTGACGGGCATATTAGGGGGGAACTGTTGTGTTTTCAGCTTTACCAGCTAGATGGCGCCATGAGCGCGCGTCGTTACATCGTCACGACCAAAGTCATGATGCGGTGGCACGCACTGTCATCTACCACGCGTGCTTTGCCTCGCGAAGAGGAAAGGTAGACGCTCACACGCGCGCAGTTATCTTGCGGTGTTGGAGAATCGTACGTCTCGGCTGGCATTTGGCTTTCACCGGAATGATTCTGTTGTAGTTATCGGGCGTACAAAGGTCACTGTAATCGTTGCAGTCTTTGTGAAAAGAGCGCGCTTTTCAGACACAGCGAAGTAACAACTGAGACGCTTATTCGTGTTCATCTGTACCTGCGAGTACGTTTCGTGCATTACTTGTGCGTGAGAAACTCGGGACACGATTCGATCTGCTTGAAATTCTGCGCGGGACCTTCCAATTGGTTGCTATTGTGTTCATTACTTCGCCTTTGCGGCAAAGCTGTGACATTTTTGTTATTGGGCATGCTACAAAGTCAAGCTTACATGCATGGGACTAACATACTATTCTTGCTCCCAGACACCTTTGTAGTCATGATTGCCAGAGTGATACCATCATTCATGTCATCTCATGGCCACATTGCTAATGTTTGAACAGTTACTTTTTTGGGTGGCCATGGCTTGTGATAATAAATGATGCTAATGCTGCTGAAGTTAATGCTAGTACGAGTTGGTACTACACACCTAATAGTAGTTTGAAACAGCACAAAATATGGAAGACCGGTAGAAATAATTAAAGGTGGCCACTGCAACCAGAGCATATCATTTAGAGAACAACTTAGCGTATTGCATGCTACTGTAACTTTATGCTGTGAGCCATGCCCTTTCATGTCATCTCTGAAGAGACACTAACATAAAACAATAGATCTGTTTAGATTGATAACCTTTACTCAGAAAACTCGTGGTGCCACTGGTTTCACTATTAATGAGAACTGACAGACAGTTATGCGAAGGAAAGTATAGGGAATATTATTAGAAGTAATTTTGTAATGTAGGTGTGCAGAAAGAAAAGAGGATGAAAAAAGAACTTGCCGTGGGCAGGATCCGCAGGTTTAGATCCTGCTCGCGGCAAGTTACCTTTTCATTCACTTTTCTTTGTTCACATTTATATTACAATGACTTCTAATAATATCCGCTATACTTTCCTTGGCATAATTTTCTGTCACTTCTTATTAACATTGTTTCTAACTAAAAAAAACAAGCCCTTATGTTTACCCTTCTTTCCTGGTTTCTCTGTTGTAGTTTTAGTAATAGAGCAGAAAATCAATTCCAAAGCAGTTTTAATTTTCGAGCCAAAATCTTCACAGTTGACGTCACGAGTATTGAAATGTATTTTTTGTACCTTAGCGACATAGGCTTCACGAAATTTCCTGAAAATTGATATGAGACTTCCTCCGGCTTAGGTCGTTCTTTGTACTAAATACAATTTCAGGAGCTCGATTGTCCCTTGCTGGATGGCATTCCCGAAGACATCAACGTCCAAGATTTTGAAAAACCTCATGCTTTTAAGGTAACATGCGAACTTTTTATCTTTTCTCTGAGAATAGTGCTCTTTGGTGTTTTTTGATGGCAGCGATCACATTCAAATGGTTGCAAAATGTAAAAGAAACTAATTCATTTATTTGTGCATTTATACCCTTACATGCTGTGCAGCTATCCAAAATTTTCACTGAGAATATGTCTGTACAATTGAAATACTCCAGTTACCACCTCGCTTCACATCCTCCACGAAATTAAGTTTGATGTTACTTGCACTGTGTTTACCAGAAAGGAAAATTGTGTTCTGCATGTGTTAGAACTTGCAGGCACAAAATATCATTCAGGTAAAAACTGCGCATCTGTGACACAGCCAGAAAATGATAAACACCACTGTAGAGCCGAAGACCATTTTTACTAAAATGCTGCACAAACCCATCTCATTCACCGCATGGAAAGCACCAAGACATCCAATCAGTCCATTTTGGAGCTGTAATTCAGCTGTGTCTCGACACCGCTTGGTGACAACCCGAAGGTGTCACCCATTGGCCAGTTGTATAGAAGGCAAAAAGAATGGAATCTACATGGCATGTACTTCAATGAAGTATGACCACTTATACAGTCAAACTCCTTTATAAGAAACACTGATATAAGAGACAAATTGGTATAAGGGACACCAGTGTGCCTGAAGTAAAATACAAGTTGGTAGGAAAATGCATACATAGTACCCTGCTTACAAGAGACATCTGATATAAAAGGCAAGAATTGATGCCCAGAGCATGCCTCTTATAAAGGGGTTCAACTGTAGTTAAAACAAGCTTCAGTAAGCAAGGACTGTGTCTTGAGAATGGGGCATTTACGGAAGGCTAAGGAACTGTTGTTCCGCTTAAGAGACAGTTATGAATCAAGTAGGCACTCATTGGTGGTTCTAATTTAGATTTATACACATTGTGAGCACCACTTAGAAGTGGCTATATCACGATGCAGTCTGTTTGCACTGCGAAATGTGCATGGCACGGCACATAGTAAAGGCAGCCACACTATCTTCGATGAATCGTTCCTTTTGGTCGCGCCTACTTAGTTCATTGCTGTCATTTGTGCTACTACAGAATCGGCATCGTAAATATATAGGTACATTCTGATAGACAAATGGCATTAAAAAGACTGGACAAGAAAGTATACACACCACAGGGTTGACTAACAACAAATGTTTTTTTTTCTTCCAGTCAGCACATATGTGTATACTGCACCCCTAAGACAAAGAAACAACAGAAGAAAAAAAGACAATAAATTAGGGTTCAGTCTGCGCAGAGGCAATAAAGTGATCTGTGTATCAGTAGCTTTATCTGCTTTGAAAGGAGGAGCATCAAGTAGGACAAGGACAGCTTCCGAAATGATATACGGGCATTCATGTATTTTGACGAGAATTTCATATCTTTAAAGATGGCTGGCAACTGTAGTCATTGCACCGAAGAGATATTCGACCATCTCTAGCTTGTTTTTGAACCTTTTTTGAATGCTCATGCATGCAGTCATTAGCTCACCGCCCCGTTCGACCATCGTCATAATGCCTGCAAAAAAAGATGGAATTGTACTCACAAAATCGTAGTCTTCGTCCTTTCTTGTCTCGCCGCATTAGCGCTGTAATCATGAATCAACCAGCTTAAGTGCCCAACGGGTCATGTACAGTAGTCATTTAAACGTGATGTCAATGCGCAGTTTCTCAAGATAACCGCGTCATGTGGTGACAAACCTTGTTTCTAAAGATAATATTGGCTTTTATCTACGCATACATGTTGAAATTATGCTTACATGACCCCTACTAAAGACAGTGTAAGCAAAAGTATCTGCGTCCCTTAGCCCTAAATTATCCTGTTTCAATCAGTCAGTACTGTACATCCTTGACCAGTATAACAGGGAACACTGAAATTACCCACTGAAGGTAATCACCCACCAGTGGTCAAAAGCAGCTGGCGAGCACAAAAGTGTTTGTAAAGGCAAATGAATATTCAAGCAGAAAGGTACGTGTTGTAATTCAATACGTCATATTCATAATGGTAAAAATTTTAATTGTTCATTCATCATAAGCTGGGCTTTCTCTTTCATATTGCTCACAACTGTGCGTATGCAATAATGCACTGCTATGATGCTCAGCTGCTCGTTATGCAACTTTCTTTCAATGACAGCTTGTTTTACGCAAACAGATTTGTTCAAAAATTTTTTTTTGCCCTGTAATGGATTAGAATAATTCTTTGTTGCCTTCCGTCACATTGTGATTGTTTCGAAGAGCTTCAACTATGTATGTGCTTGTTTTTTTTTTCTTGTTTTTTGTTTTCACTCTGCTTGAAGCTGTGTAAAGCCTGCGGTATTTAATGAAGAAAGAAATAACTAGCAGCTAGTTCAAGCTGTAGTATAGAGTAGTGTTTATGTCATCTTGGTGGGCTACATCTTGACAAAGGTTTCTTACTGCACTAAAAACATGGACAACAGAATATGAGAAGCCAGTTCTGGCTTTGATGGTTTCAGTTTCAAGGTGGTGTCAGGGACGTACTAAAAAAAGCAGTACTGCTTAAATTCATCGCTGATTAGTATGCAGTTTGCAGCTGTTTATCAGAGATGACTTTCTGAATAGAAAACTGGTGTTGCAAAAGCATTTTAGAGCTTACTTCTGCAATTCTATTTTCATTGCATTGTTAGAACATTGGTTTTGATGAAGGAAGGCTCTTTTTGTGTTATCCAAATATAAAACTACACAATTAAGATATTGGCATTCCACTGTTTGCCAATTTGTGTTTGGAGTAATTCATCTAGTTCATTGAATCTGTTGGATTAATTAGCAGACAAAGTTATGGTTGTCATTTCAAATTAATGTGGCACTTGCCAAAGACATCTAGTGGTTACAGTGCTCGACTGCTGACCCAACGGCCACTGGATCGAATTCGAACCGTGGAAGGCGCAATTAAATGAAACCATATGCTTGAGGTTCTTGTACCTAGACATATCTCTACCTTGAAGATCAAATACTGTCTAAATTTGCAGAAGCCTCCACTATGGTGCCCCTCATATTCTTATCGCACTTTTGGTATGTGAAAACCCAATAGCAATGCTCATTAAAATAATTTGATAAATAATAATGGACTGTGCAAATAGGGCTTTTCATTTTTCTCCCGTTTTAGTACTCATGAAAAACATGCGACTCTTCAAATGGTGCCGATGTATTTAATTTGTTTCGCGCAGGTAAATAACTTCAAAGGCCTCCCGTGGTGTGACTTCTGCGGCAACTTCATGTGGGGTCTGATAGCCCAGGGCGTACGGTGTGAAGGTGCAGTTTTGATATTTCTAAAAATTTTCGTTTATATTGTAAATCTTCGTTGTAGAATTGTGTTATTTTGTTGGTGGTGGTGGTGTTACATACAAACACAGCACAACTGTCTGTATGCCATTTGAGGGAATGCTTTTTGTACAGTCATTTTCCCAGAATGAGATTACCAAGAATTGTCTGTCTTGGAAAGATTGTGCCATGTGTTTGAGTACGTTTCATCTTTAGCCATAGTTTTTCGCATGTACAGTTGTCAAGAACGCTGAAGTTTAGCATTGTACACTAAGTCATTTCAGTTTGTTTCAGCACTAGCTCTGAAACCTAAACATATTTTCATTTCATACATTTTGTAAAAATATTCTCAAAATACTGTTTAAATACAAAACAGTGTCTTCATGTGCTTTATCAAGTCAAAAACTGAAAACTCAGGAAGAAGTTAGAGTTATCATCATCGTTAAGGGACTTTTGGCTAAAATTGGCAACTTTTTGGAAGTCTTAGCGACTTCGTAAAAAAAAAAGTGAACACCACTAACGCTGATTTCTTTTAGATAGATGGTTTCACAGCATCGCACTGCCACACAGCAGTGAAACCACATTTACAGGGGGCCATATGCGTGTGTTAATATTACACATATTCGTTCACTTTGAATACTTTGAAATTTATAATAATCTGAATTTGTGTCAAACCAAGGTCGAATGCTGTAATGTTTATTTTAATGTCTGCAGGGCCTGAACGCCCGCCCGTTCCTAGTAATTGTGCAGTGCTGTCCTTTCAGACTGTGGCTTCAGTGCACACAACCGATGTTCAGAGAAAGTGCCAAACGACTGCCTGCCGGACACCAAGTACGTCAAGCGGGTCTTTGGGGTGGACCTGACCACTTTGGTGAAAGCTCACAATACTCCTCGGCCATTCGTTCTGGATATGTGCATCAAGGAGATAGAGCAGAGGGGTAAGTTGAGCAACACACTGAGGTAGCTGAGCGATTAAAGTGTTGCAATGGTTATCTCAAGGGTGCTAATTTTACTCCAGGCAACTGCCGTCATATATTTGTTTGCACATAGAGCATTATGTTGTTGGAATTAATCTGGAGTTCCTGACACTACAGCACAACTCCCAACCTTAACATAATTTTGGCACATAATACACAAAAATACAGCTGCGGTATACCTGATCATAGAATCAGCAAATTGGTAGGATTGCCCACTACTTACTTTCACTGCTTCTGATTGCAACATTTCATTTTCCCAAGACAGGTACGAAAGTAGTAGTACTAATAAACCTGCCTGTAACGAACCTCCACATAATGTACCGCTCTATAACAATCCTCGATATTGTCAAGGGGTGAGTGTAGGCAGAGGGTAGAAATATATTTACAGATTGTACATGGAGTACACAGTGTCCTTGAACCAAGATGGCGGAGTGGCAACAACAACACGAGCTTTTCTTCAATCGTCATCTTCGTCGCCTTTATGGTGCATTCGTTTATGTTAATGTCGACTTGTATAATATAACCCCCGCCGGTGAAAGCGCCCTCTCGGCGCTTAAAAAAGCGTGCGATGCTGCACAGAGAAGTACGCCTTAAGGCGGGAGACGTGTACAATATCAGTGAACGGCAGAAACGATGAGGATGGGGAGTGTCCAAGGGGACGATCACATAGGTGACCTCAGTCAGTTGGCGCAAGACTTTGTAAGGCCCGTTGTAGCGAGCGATGTACTTCGAGGACAGGCTAAAGTGACGGGAGGGAGTCCAGAGCAAGACCAACGATTCTGGGGAGTAAGAGACAGCTCTGTGACAGCTGTCGTAGCGATCCTTTTGAGAGAGCTGCGAGGCAGAAAGGCGATTCAGGGCAATCTGGCAGGCTGCTCGAGCCAGAGTAGTTGCATCGCGAGCGTGCTCGGTAGGAGTGTCAGTATGCGACTGCAGAATAGTGTCAAAAAGCAAAGTGGGGTGATGGCCGTACAAGAGATAGAAGGGAGAAAAGCCAGCGGTGTCTTGTCGTGACGAGTTGTTGGCAAACGTCACGTAAGGCAAAGTGGCATCCCAATCACGCTGATATGCGGAGACATACTCCGGTACCCAACGGTGATTATGTACTGGCATCGATTTCGGACGTGTTATTAGACAGAAATGTTGCCCTTCCTCATACTCTGTTGACGATTACGAATAATGTGGCGTCGCTACCGAGTTCAAGTTGTTCCAAATGGCATGACTCTAGCCAACGTCTCTTCCATCAGTGAACATTCTGTTTCTGCATTCATTGCAGACGCTCCTTTGCCCGGTACTGCATTCTCTTCACAGAGCTCCACTGATGCCGACTTTGACAAGATGATCGCGCCAGACCTCGTTCCAGCACAGGCAGCCGATCTCCGGCATATCTTGGCATCCTTCAGGGACATCCTCGACTTTGGCGACAGCCCTTTAGGTCAGACGTCAGTTGTTACTCACAGGATCAACACTGGAGATGCCAGCCCAATCCGACGATGTCCTTATCGTGTGTCACATGCAGAGCGACAAGTCATCCAACGTGAAGTTGATAAAATACTCAGAAAAAACGTCATTGAACCATCTTGCAGTTCATGGGTTTCACCAGTCGTTCTAGTTAAAAAGAAGGATCGCAGCTGGCGCTTCTGCGTCGACTACCGTCACTTAAGCAAGGTCTTGCACAAGGACATTTACCCGCTGCCACTGATTGACGATGTCCTCGACTGCCTGCACGGGTCTGCCTACTTCTCCTCTATCGACCTGCGTTCAGGATACTGGAAGATTTTCGTCGACGAAGTAAACGATGAAAAGACTGCATTTGTTACACCGGATGGACTTTTCCAGTTTAAGGTAATGCTCTTTAGCTTATGCAATTCTCCCGCTACATTTGAGAGAATGATGGACTCCCTGCTACATGGTTACAAATGGTCAACGTGCCTCTGTTATCTCGATAACATCATCAGTCACCTTAGCCGTCTGTCATCTGTTCTGGAAGTTTTCAGAAGGGCAGGCCTAGAGCTCAACTCCTCCAAATGCCGTTTTGGCCGCCAAACAATGACTGTACTAGACCATCTTGTCAGTGCTAAAGGCATGCAACCCGGTCCCGACAAAATTCGCGTCGTCAAAGATTACCCCGCACCTCCACCAAAATGTCACAGGGTGAGAGTAGGCAGAGGGTATAAATATATTTACAGATTGTACACGGAGTACACAGTATCCTTGAACCAAGATGGCAGAGTGGCAACAACGACACAAGCTTTTGTTCAATCGTCATCTTCGTTGCCTTTATGGTGCATTTGTTGATGTTAATAATGACTTGTATCAATATTATGAAGCTTTTATATTTCCTGCTGTTACTTCATAAAAGCACATGTATTTGTGACCTCTGTGTAGCAAAGTAATGACAGGAGACATCCTTGATATAACGAATTTCCACCACAAGCAGTCTAACAATTTCGCCCTGGATTTTGTCATTTTCGCTAGAGCATGCATCTACCACGACTGCTCCATCGCCACTTCGTGCTTTGACGCCGGCATGCGCGGCGCGCTCCTGACCGGTGCGCGCCGCAGGAGCATGCGCGGTGTTCTCCTGCTCCCTCTCGCCTGGCGATTCCCAGGCGAGAGGGAGCGCTCGTTATTGCGCACGGGTTTCCCTCGAGCCGGCATTGCCGCCACGGGCTCATGCGAAGTTGTGCCCCCTCCCCTTGAAAAAAAAAAAGAAACAAAAAAATACAAAAAGCAAACTACCTTTGAGTTGGCAGTGCCACTCATCAATAAGTGCGGAAGTCTCTACGCTACACTTCCAGTGAACTGCACTTTCGTTGACGCAGGGGATTCCACTTTGCATTGCACTTTTAGTTAGTAGCGTCACATATGTGGGGTTGCACTGCATATGGAGAGTACTTTACTAAATAGTTTTTCGCAGTATGCGTGTCGTTCTCTCTTCATTGCGGCGCACCTGTGCATGGTTTCACTGTGTGGACGTGGAGTGGCCCCTGGGGGTGTTAAGCTTTTTTTTCTTTTTTTTTTGAATGCAGGCAATCGTGTCGTCATTACCGAAGAGATGTCAGATTAGGCGCTGATGGAAACTTTCCGAGACCATTGTGCTAATGACAGATCGTGGTCGAATCATTGTGTGCTTTGCCATCTCGCGCCACAAGTTCAGGGGTCCATAGTTCTTGCAATAAGCCGATTAACTCTGGCAACATGACGGCGTGTTGAATGCGCTGCAATGAATGCGATACCAAAAAGTTGTAATGTTATTCGAAGTAAGCCTGGCAGCCAATTCTTTTGGCTCCAATATTGCGGAACTTCGACAAAATGCTGCTGTAAGCAAATACGGCTGCTCCAGGGAGAAGTGCTGTTTCCTCACAGTCTCTTCACTTTGAAAGCGCACCGATGCTTGCTGAGATAGCACGCGCACCAGCGATCGTGACTGCGCCTTTTGTTTGAGCATTCAGCGGCGATTCTAACACTCCGGAAAACGTTATCGTAAGCGCGCCCTCCAGGCGATAGAGATGGGCCGGCTCACTTGAGTTTTTCTTCAGCAGGGCTTGCGGGCTTTTACCTGCTTGTAAAAATTGCGATGCGCTATCAATTTGTACTTGTTACAGAACGTGGTGGCGACGGCAAAAACCGTCAAGAATGTCCATATACTTGCTGTAAAAAATAATAATGTTTTTTACCGCTGAGTAAGTGCTTTGAGTGAGCTCTGTCTTGAGTTCCCCTTTTGCCTAATTTTTGCGCATATTTTACGAATTTTCGTACCGAATCTGCATACAACAAAATCCTCTTTAAAACGAATTTTTTCAGGAATGTGTCAATTTTGTTATATCCAGGTTTAACTGTAGTATAAGCTAGTGAAGACGATGAGCTAGTAATTGTCAAGTTTTCATATGAGCAGACCTTTAATTGCATCTAAGCAGTCATTGTGTGGTTACCTTGAGTTTAATGGACTGACTGCATTGTTATTAATGGCCTTGAAGTAAAATTCATCACGTCACCTCCTGGGTATTTAGGGGCGAAGCTTCTTAAGGCGTGGGTCTGTACATCCTCTGATCAGGGCTCGTATAGGTTCTTGAAATCCTTTAAAACCCTTCAATTTGAAAAATGCATTTTCAAGACCCTTGAAAGTTCTGGAATTTTTTGCTATCCTCGATAGTCCTTGAATTTAGTGGGCAGTGCACTCCCATATCTACATCGCGACCTCCTAAATGTGGTAGATCAGTGTGTCAAACTCCCCATTTCCAAAGCAGTAATGTGGTTAAGTGTAGTAGAAGCTCTGAAAACTCATAAAAAACTCAAAAACCCCGTCTTTGCCTCACTTTACTTACTATTATGCTCAGTCTACACACTCAAACAACACATCATTGTGTGCTGAGTGCCAGGGCACTGCGAGAGTCGAGGCAATGTGTTGGCAGACCAGCTTGTCGGATCTGTCCACAAAAGCACTGCCATTACATCCATAGCCATCCCTGCACTTGACCTGAAACCTTTCCTCAAATGACAGCTCAGAGCATATAGGCAAAGCAGATGGGATAGCCTAACAGAAAATGAACTACATGTAATCAAGCCACATCTTGGTAATTGGCTGCCAGTATCGAAGTCACGCCATACACACGCTAAACTTACAAGGTCAAGATTAGAGCATACACACAGTACACATTCATATCTTCTGTCCAGTGGTGATCCACCCATGTGCGAGAAATGCGGCGAGCCACTCACCATTATCCACATTTTAATACAATGCAAGGAATTACAGGCTTTAAGAAAAAGCACTTCCCATTACCCTACAGAGAACAAATACCATTCATCCATCAATGTTCATCGGTAGGGATCCTTTCTTCAAGCATCAGTCATTGCTCGCATTTTTAATCGATGTTCGTAACTTTCACGTCATCTATCCTGGTATTCTGCAACTCGACCTCTGAAGAGAGGTCACTGCTGTGGTAGACACACTACAAAGCACCTGTCTCGTGGCCCTTGTAAAGTAGGGCTTTTCAGAGACATTCGTGCTCTATCATATCCCTATATTTTTATTACCGGAACCATTACCGTATTTACTCGATTCTACCGCGCCCTCGATTGTAACGCGCACCCGATTTCCACGACGAAAAAAAAAAAACGTAAGACATCGATTGCAACGCGCACCCATTTTTCTCGCTGGCCAGCACGACCACACCACTAGAAAAAACGACTCCTTTCAAGAGCGTCTTCCATTTAAATATGAGGTACGACAAAGCTTGTCCCCATCTGACGTGTAACAGAGCATTGCCGTCACTGTAGTTTTACCGTGGATCGATGTCAGCACGCGAACTTGCTTCGACCCCTTCTTCTCGACAATTGTGGTGCCAGGCATGTCGAAGTAAAGAGGCATCTGATCAGCATTCCCGATTTGCCCAAGCAGGTGGCCGTCGTTGTGCCGCAAGTTTAGGACGAACCTCTGAAAACTGTGAAGCTTTTCATCGTACTCCTCCGCAAAACTTTTCGCATATGCCTGGTCGCCTTCGAAGGGAAAAGCTTTTCTTCTTGATAAAGGTAGTTAGCCAGCCCCTGCTCGCTTTAAACTGGCTCCGCATCAGCCCTTTTTCTATTCTAAAGCTAACTGCATAGCCCGCACTTGGAGCAGTTCTGTCGTCACGGGCCGCCGTGCCGCTCGCTGCCCAAGCACATACTCGCCTAGCAGCTCTTTAATTTGCGGAAACCGACCTTGCTGTGGGCCACTAAAGCCTTTGCGTGAAGCTTTGCTGTCGCCAGTCCCGCACCCACGTTTCGGGAACTCTAAACGACCGTGATGCAGCCCGCTTTCCGTACGTTTCGGCACACGCGATGACTTTTCTTTTAAAAGCGGCACGGTGGTGCACTCGTCGAGTTTTTGGAGTCGGCCCTTCCACGCCGTCGATGCTAATGCGCACCAAGATGACGAACTCCTCAGCACACGTACGAAGTGCCGCACATGGGAAACACATAGGCAGAAATGGCCGACGCACCATGCCGACGTACGTAGGGGGCGGCCATTTCGGAAAGCCCATGGCAATAGAACGACCGTATTCATTTTTTTTTGTACTCGATTCTAACGCGCATGCGATTTAACAACTCGCTTAACCGGAAAAAAGGTGCACGTTAGATTCGAGTAATTACGGTAGTTGCTAATTTTAACACTTGACATTTCATGTCACTCTTATGATTTTAAGAACTTTATGTTTTATCCACCTTTAGTGGGAGGAATTTTAGGCCACAATACAGCCCGTCATCATACCCATTTCCCACATCTTTTATCTCGTGTACTGGCACTCTTTGGCCATCACATGGCCCTTGCACCAATAAACAACGTATATCAGTCAATTTCATCAGCAGTGCACTCTCATATCGAGATCGCGACTTCCTTAAATGTGGTAGATCGGTGTGTCAAGTTTCCCATTTCCAAAGCAGTAATGCGGCGTGGGTGCACGTGGACCTATTTTGCAAAAATGCTTGTGAAAAAAAAAGTTTCGTGGCGAGGGTGAAGCAGTGAATGTGATAGCAAGAAATTAGAATATCACACGAAGAAGGGTAAGCAACCCCATACATGCGACGCGTCTCTCAAGCACAAAGGACGCATAAAAAGAAAGCGCACAGGATGAATGCTGATGAACAGCTGTCCCAGCTCGACACTGGAAGCGTGCTTCTTAAACAAATTAATAAGGATGCTAGAAAAGAACACACATGTATCAACGGGATGAATGTAAATTAACCATTGTCACAGTTGTTACTTCTTGGTTGTTGAGCAAAGTGCTGTTAGTGTCAACTGTGCGCAAGCCAATGCTTTTAAAGGCCTACTCCAGCGATTTTTTGAGGTCAGTAGATCTCTTCAAGATTGTCTGGGTACGTTCATTTACACGTTTGCGCCATTCATGCTAAACTGCAAGCTTGAGAGTTTCGCGGATTCTTTTCAAATGGATTTTATGGCTTGCCTTGAAACGCTCACTTTGCTTGCTAGAATTAATTGCAACATTGTGTGTCTGACATTGAGTTTTACCTGACGGAAGTGACAAATCTAATGTGCCATTGCAGCGTCTGCTTGTCTGTTACGGATTTTGTGGGTTTGGCCGACACTTCCTTGGTTGAGCGTACGATTCCTTTTCCATGTTGGTGTGTGTGCGATAGGTGGTAAGTGGTGTTGCGTTATGAGCCACTAACAATTCGCCATACATTCACCTTAACAGTATTCTAGCCAATCCCAGCGGAAGGCCTGGACAAGTAGTGCCATCTGGCGGGCATTATGCGCAGTCAGGCAGGTCCGGGCAAATGATTGAGTCACACGAAGAGGCGCGCTCAGTTTGGTTTCGGTGTCGGTATTACCGTTTTTCGCTCTTTAAAAATTATTTTCGAATTGGTGGAGCATTTCAGCTATCGGGCACGTGACAGGAGTGTCTCAGGAACATAAAAACACCATTATGATCAAAAAATCGCTGGAGTTGGCTTTTAACAGGGTGGTGCCATCAAATTTCAAAGCTATAGCTAGCACCGTGTGGGTTTAAAAATATATTTCAACTCACTTGCCAAGTGTACCTAAATGCTCCTACTCCTGTTGCGGTTCGGAAGGAAGGTCGCTGCTGATGGCATCCCACCGCTGCCAAACAGTTGTAGCGCGTCGCGGCGACCGCGGCCTGCGAGTAGCGGGGCCGATCGCCGTCGCTCCGTTGAGCCAAGGACTAGGGGAGAGCTTTGAGCAAACTTAACGGGTTTATTTACATCTTTACAGTGAGTTGTCGAGATGACAGAAGAGAAGAGAAGGACTAGTGGTTTCACAAACCACGAGCGTGGTGGTTGAACTTTACATAGTTCAGAGCGACGTCCAGCACTCTGCCGCGTCGTTTTGTGCCTTGTCGGGCTCCTCTTCTCCGAGTCGACCACCAATCACGCACACAAAGGTGAGGGGGGGCGAGCATGCAAGGTCCACGTGAACACTGCACTGTGGTGGCGCCAGCAGGGCTCTTCCTCGTCGTGTGCGTGCCTTTACTCGAGAGTGCCCACGATCCTGGCCGCATACTTCAGAGGGTCCGCCGATTTTGTTCGCTCAATTAGCGGGGCGATCCGCGGCAGCCGCCGCGGTCTCCCCCAGGAAGACGCCGTCCCTGTTGTCCTCTCTGGGGTGTCGCGGCGTCTTGGCGACACTACGTCTCGTCCTCCGGGACAATGCCTGGCGGGCATAGGCAGTCGGCCGGTCGGCTACTTGACTGCGGATTAAAGAAGCGCCGCTCTTTCGAGAGGTGCCACGTTCGTGGAATCCTCCGGAGAGAGCCCTTTGACCAGCGCCGTCATCGTCTGCCGGTTAACGCGCTAACGATGCGTGGCCCAGGCGGGAGATAGAGCGGCGGCTCCAAAACCCTCTTTGGCGACATTCCACACTGTTGGCGCCACTGTTAATCAGTGGGCGCCGTCTCGTGGAGTCGGCCTCTCTTGCTTCCTTCGTCCAGCCATGGCGAGACTGTCCTTTCGGCACTAATCCGGCGTGGCAAATGACCCGCTGGGCAAGGCATAGCTTGATCGCTACAGCTCCTCCGCCGACGGGAAGATCTCGGACATCGGGTAGTATCAGCTGCTCGACGGGAGAGATCACAGTAACCGCAGTCTCCCAACACCATTGAAACCACAAAGACCAACCGCTAGAACCAGCAAGCGCCGGCAATGAGTTTTCGGCAACCAGGCCGGTCTTTCAAATGTGCCACAATGCACCTACGCTTTTTTTTTCTTTTAAATGGCAACCACACTAATACTCTTGCCCATAGCTAAAAATTTCGATTACTCCAAGTACCCCTTAAAATCATTACGGAAAACGTCCCTCAACGTTCCGTATAACACGACGCTCAGCTAAAGAATTCAACTGATCCCTGAGCACATACCAAAATAACAAAGAGTAATGCAATTTCATATACTAACACGCTTATTTGCTGAATGTAGTTTCATGTCAGCCCATGGTTTTAAAGAACGCACAAGACTTTGCTGTGCGCTCTAGCACGACATCTTACTCTCATCCAAAGAGCTAGCATACCCACACGCACCTAACCATAGGCGATATCTCTCTCACCTAGGTATCCTTAAACCCTCATCTGAACGTGAATTTTCTCAAGGAACAAACGCAAGGAACAATCACACTTGATGTATACGTCAGGAGCGCGTAACAAAACGGGCATTAATTTTGCGCTAAAACTCCTGTACCAAATGTTTCTCCCCATGAGCATTTCGAAAATTGCTTTTGTTTAGTTTTATTCTAAAACCTTCCCAAACATTGCTCATTTACTCTATTGAAGACGGCATGCGATGCCGTGCTTAACTAAAGGGCACGAAGCCTAGAAACTCCGGCGCCGCTCGACTACGCTACCGCGCTTTCAAAACTAGCGGGCGTACCAAATCTTCATTTGCGACTTGCGTGCTCGTATCTTAAAAAACTCCTTTCACGCAGTCGGTTGACTGATGCGGGCCACTGCTTCCTCATAACGCTGAACAATTCAACTCGAAATTTTGACAAAGCTTACACGCAAACAAAATCTAGAGGGAAGAAAAAAGTGTCCAAGCAAACTAGCTGTGGAGATGACACAGGAACACCACTTTAAAACCAAATATAACCAAACAAGTATGTTTCAAAATAAACTCCTGTGTCCGACTCTCCCTCCTACAGCTGTCGCTCCCCCGTCAGCCGTACACGCGGCGGTCGTGGTCTTCGACTCTGAAAACGCGCGAGACAACAACGTGCACGAGCAACAAGCTGAACTGCAGCGTTCCGCCTCATTCGCGATTTTGGCGGGCTTCTGTCAGTTCGGCGTAGGAGATCGGAGCGATGCGTGGGACAGAGTGGCCATGCTTTCTTTGGGCTAGCTCGCGTGTGGTGCTTAGCTATTGTGGCTTTTCCTTTTTTTCTAGGACCCCTTCTACAATCCCGTTCCCGCAAAGCTTTAAATCTCCTGCGTACATTCTGTCGCGGGAATGCGCGCTGGGGCCTACCCTTCCGCCGTTGGAACCTTACTTTACGCCACAAAGGACCTTTCTTTGAACTGGCTGGTAACCTACTCTTGGGCCGCTCGCCCGGCTGATTGCCCCCTCTTTCACCCCTTTGCTTTGTCGCTCGCGTACGCCTCTCTCGTTTCCGGCAACGTCTGCGACCAACCTGTCCTGCACCGCTTGTAAATTCGTTGCAGGTTGAGTTATCAATGGTTTTACCGCTCAAGGGTGCCTCTGCACCACCTGCCACAGTGTTTCGGCACTTTGATTTCTTGGCTCTGTCGCCTTGTCTGGCCGATTCACCTGTGCTAACGCTGTACTCAGGTGCGCCCTGAAACGTTCTGTGGATAGAACGGAAAGACCGGCGCTCTCCACGCAATTCCATTCGCGAACCCGTTTTCTTCTTACCTTTCGTCCGGTTGCTGGGACGCATGCAATGTAATTTTGACGCTGCTGCAAAGCTCTTATTTGCTATGCTGACAGGTTTTGCGCCTTCTTTTACACGCGTAGTACTGTTCGTCTTTCTCGCGGATTTGCGACGTCTCTTTCGTCTGCGCCGCTTTTTGCGTGTCGTTTCCGAGCCTCCCGATCGCATCTCACACTCGTGAACCCTCTCACAGCTTTCGTCAGCTGTCTCAGTCGCGCGGTCTAAATGATTTTCGACCTGGTCATCTTTATTCTCACCCTCTAGACCGGCGGACTGGTTAACACACTTAGGAACAATGCAGCTGCTTGCCTTCGAAAAATCTTGCTCGCATTCCTGAGAGCTGTTTGCAACTGCACTGATACTATTCTCTACGCTCGCTGCTTCTGAGCCTTCTCCGGTGTTCTTGCCTACTTCGACCTCATTTGCAAGATCCACTGCCGCGACCAACACAGTTGAGGTCTGTGCCAGATTCTCTACAGCTATTCTAGCTGTTTCGCTAACAGTTAACTGGCAAAGCACCTCGTCACACTCGCTCTGGCCTTCGTCGGCCTCTCTACTCAGCGCAGCTTCCTGACGCGCCTCGCTTTCAAACTCCCGTCTTTCAGCTTCGCACTTTCTTTCAGACTCTTGTCTGAGCTGCTCTTCTTTTCTACAGACAGAAGTTCCGAATAACCTCAGCATTTCTGCCTTAACTACCTCATAGTTGTTCGCGTCCTGTTCACTGAGTCGCGCAACAGCTTCATCTGCCTCGCAAGGCAGAACCGTTAGTAGCCTTTGACACCATGGGTCTCGCTCAAATGACAGTTCCTCGCACTTCCGCTCAAATATCCTAAAGTACCAGCCAATATCTCCTGAATCTGTATATGGCTGCATGTACCTAGACATCCAGTACTCGGCCTTCAAGTTGCGATAAGGTACCACTTGCTGGGGACTACTGCCTGACCTCTTTCTCAACTCGAGTTCTCGTTTGCGGATCGCAATCTCGTGCTCCTGTCTTTCTATTTCACGCTCGCTTTCTAAGCGGCGTTTCTCTCTCTCAGACTGCTGCCTTTTTGTTTCATGCTCGCGCTCTTGTTCCTCACGCCTTTCCTGACGCTCCTGTTCCTGTTGCTTTTGAATCTCGTTCCACGTTTCTTTAGTTTCTTCACTGGTCAGATTCAAGCCTTCGATAGCGCCAACAATTGCGTGTTTCTTCATCCCCGCATCTACTTCTGCTCCCAGCTCCTCCCCCAGAATCAGGAGCTGATTCTTCAACAAAAGCTTCCAATCCATGACAGAGAACTAGTGTGGTGCAGCTCACTCTCTACCCAGAAGTACCGTAAATAACTGCTTCTGTGGTAGCCTCTACCAGCGAAAAGATTGCACTTCTATCTTATCAGCCTGGCAACCAAAAAACCAAAGCCAGCACTCATCAGTCCACAGCTGCCAGTCTCCACGATCTCGGCGTGTTGTTCATTCTCCGTCCTCCAGGCTCACATCCAACCGCTTGCCATCCAATTGTTAGGGATGGGAAGGAACGTCGCTGCTGGCATCCCACCGTTGCCAACCAGTTGTAGCGGTTCGGAAGGAAGGTCGCTGCTGCTGGCATCCCACCGCTGCCAACCAGTTGTAGCGCGTCGCGGCGACCGCGGTCTGCGGGTAGCGGGGCCGATCGCCGTCGCTCCTTTGAGCCAAGGACTAGGGGAGAGCTTTGAGCGAACTTAACGGGTTTATTTACATCTTTACAGTGAGTTGTCGAGATGACAGAAGAGAAGAGAAGAATTAGTGGTTTCACAAACCACGAGCGTGGTGGTTGAACTTTACATAGTTCAGAGCGACGTCCAGCACTCTGCCGTGTCGTTTTGTGCCCTGTCGGGCTCCTTCTCTCCGAGTCGACCACCTATCACGCACACACAGGTGAGGGGGGGACGAGCATGCAAGGTCCACATGAACTCTGCACTGTGGTGGCGCCAGCAGGGCTCTTCCTCGTCGTGTGTGTGCCTTTAGTCGAGACTGCCCACGATCCTGGCCGCATACTTCAGAGGGTTCGCCGATTATGTTCTCTCAATTGGCGGGGCGATCCGCGGCAGCCGCCGCGGTCTCCCCCAGGAAGACGCCGTCCCTGTTGTCCTCTCTGGGGCGTCGCGGCGTCTTGGCGACACTACGTCTCGTCCTCCGGGACAATGCCTGGCGGGCATAGGCAGTCGGCCGGTCGGCTACTTGACTGCGGATTAAAGAAGCGCCGCTCTTTCGAGAGGTGCCAGGTTCGTGGAATCCTCCGGGGAGAGCCCTTTGCCCAGCGCCGTCGTCGTCTGCCGGTTAACGCGCTAACGATGCGTGGCCCAGGTGGGAGATAGAGCGGCGGCTCCAAAAACCTCTTTCGGCGACATTACACACTGTTGGCGCCGCTGTTAATTAGTGGGCGCCGTCTCGTGGAGTCGGCCTCACTTGCTTCCTCCGTCCAGCCGTGGCGAGACTGTCCTTTCGGCACTAATCCGGCGTGGCAAATGACCCGCTGGGCAAGGCATAGCTTGATCGCTACACTCCTAATCGAGGCCCATCGCGAGCACATCCAACACTAATGTAGCTCTATAGGAAGGGCAACGAAAGTTCTAGTGACATCACACCAGATCTGTAGTCAGGCGAGTGGCCTCCGGACTTTTGCCACGTACATATCGGTGATGCATCACGGCTGCTGCTAGCAGCGCGTTGGTTTTGCAGGTGGTTGCGGGACACGTGTGCGCGAGGTGATGATACTCAGCATGACGCGTGCAAAGCTTTGTGATCAAGTGAGTAAGTCAGCTACGCTGCTACGTACCTGCCCAACTTGGTGCCCACAAACAGAAACTGAAAATTGTTCATATCAATAAAGCAACAAATTATATAGCGACATTACTGCGAATTATATCTAGTGATCTTTTAGGCTGCCGTGTGCAAGTGCTGCTTCAGTGCCTCCTCTATTTCTTTAATGCGTGCCAGATGCCACCAATTTAGCCGTTCACCACCCTTTCATCTAGCCCTTTACTGCTCTCACCCATCACCTAACCTTTGCATGTGCTTTGCGATCCGGTCATAAGGGAGAGAAACAATCATGTGGTGCCTCACGTCGGAACTCATATGAAGTAATGTTTGTTCAGTTGTGTACAGATCTGTGGCGCTGCGTCTTGCATGCCTTGTGTTCTTTATGTTGGCAGTCACGCCGGCTCTGTAAAAGATACGGTGTTTTGAGATAGGCTGTCACCGTTTGGGGTGCCATGCAGGTAACCAGTGGGAAAGCATCACTGTGACCTTGCTGCATGCACTGACTTCAAGATCGCTGTGAGGTGGCAGCAGCATTGCCTCGAGCCACAAAGAAAGAGCATGAAGGAACATATTTGACAGACGTATGATATTGGAGACGGGAAGACGCCTATCGCATCTCCATGGAAAATTCCTCTGACGCTTGTGTGACGCAACCAGCCCTGCCCTACATTTGGCGACGCATCATAACCACTTCCTGAACTAAGGTGGACTGACGGCTTCCATTGAGGAGCATGCGCTTTCACTGGCACTGAAATTAATAAAAAAGGCATTGGCTGCCTGATAAGAGCTGTTGATGCTTAGGAGTCTGATTATTTGAAGTTGTGCAAACTTTTGAGTTGTGCGAGCCAAGGGCAAGCCCACCCGTGATGCATCAGGACAGGCTGCTAATGAAACAAAAAGTGGAAACAAAATACACCCTATGCAATCTCAAACAATTTATTGACAACTGTTTGACAAAGCTTTTTTATGTGTCAGGCTCAAAGCATCTGCATTTATTACTGAGTCCAAAAATGAAAGGAAATCATAATACGGACATTGAAATGTTTGGACCATTACTTAATGCAAATTCATCTACTGCAAAAAGCCTCGCTAGCCTCCTCAGCATAGCACCTGAGTTATGGAATGAGGCATGCGGAACGGGAAAGGCAATGGGGGCTGTGAGATTATGCCGAAGAGGTGGAAGGCCCTACACCAATGACGACACGCCCATAGATCTGTGCAAACGCTTGGTTTCAGTGCATGTTCTTGTCTCAGGATTTTGGATGCCCATGTCGCGTCGGTGACAGTGGTTCAGCTCAAACCTCTTTTAAACAACCTAGAAGCAACCTAGAATCCCTTAGCAATGACCTCGAAGAAATCATATTATACTTCAGAATCTTCCAGTTTTCTTGTTTCGAACTTTGCATGACTTGGTGTAAGCTTCCTCATTTTTTTATAGGACATGTCATGTCTCCAAAGCATTAATAATTCACTAATGCTTCTTGGACAGATACTGGAACTGTTGGGGCCATAATTCAGAGTCAAGCAAGTGCCTAGTAAATCAAGTATGAATAATCTTCTGATGGTTAATTTCAGGATCGAAATTGGTAATGTTTTGGTCTGCAGATATACGTGGGAGTCAGATAGGGTATTTTGTTTCGATGGAATGGACTCAAGTATTGATTTAGCCAGCATTGAAGTAAGGGAACTCTTGTGTACTATAAAGTGCCCTAAAGTGACTCTTGGAGCAATTTGTGCCCACGGGATACAGCAGTTTTTGTGCCGAGCTGTGACATTAATCATTAACAGTTATTTGTGTGCTGGTTGGTTCATTGTTAAATGTGAAGTAACAGCACATATAGATGATCACAAGAGAGAGAGAGAGAATGCACACGAGTGCTGTGTGTGTGTAGCGTCTCTTTCACAGTGGTTTTTTTACCCTGCTACTTTACATTTATTACCTTTGACATTTATCAAGTGCTATTCTATTTTGCCTTTTGTTATTAAATCACATGTAAGCCCTTCACTAAAATTAAAATTTGGCAGAGGAAGTAACAATGGGGGCTTTATGAGCTTTTTGATTTGCCTAGCGCAAAGTCAGTTTTTGAAAACTTTCTTCTTTTTCTCGCAGGCTTAGATACTGAAGGCATTTATCGTGTATCTGGGTTTAGTGATGAAATAGAAGCGTTGAGGATGTCATTTGAGAAAGGTGAGCATTTCTTTTCTTGTGAAAACATTTTTTCTGATGCTTACTATGTTATGTAATTATGTCTGTGCGTATACCTTTTCGTCATCGGAACTCGGTTACCAGTATCTTTTTTTATTTTGCTTCAGATGGGGAAAGTGCACCATTGAGTGCATCTACTTATGAAGATGTCCATGTGGTGGCCGGGGTCCTGAAACTGTTTTTGAGGCTGCTACCGATACCCCTCATCACATTTGACAGCTATACGAAGTTTTTTGATGCAGTCAGTAAGTGCACATCACATTATTTACAGCTCTGTTGTTCTGTTTAAAAGTGCGGTTCTTGTGAAACCAAGTACATAAATTTGAACCTACCTACTTAAATAACAGTTTGAACCTGTTTAGTGTAGCTGCCTACTAATTTAGGCAATACAAATTTTGACATATTACATTATTTGAACACCTTCATCACCTTGCCACAGGAATCGTAGATGCAATGTCTAAGAATTAATGGAATTTTAGATGTGTTAAAGCATGTCGTTCTGAATTTTTTACTCCACTTCTTTATTCATCTGCTAGCACATCCTCTGACATGAACAAAAAGAACAAAAATTTCGTTAGGTACTATACAAGCAGATCTTTAAAACCAAAAGTATTAAAGCATAAGTAACCCATTGCCGGGCCTTCCCAAATGTCACATACTTATCTCGGGAGCGCTTGCATCAGATGGAATTGAGAGAGTCGGCAGACGGGCGTGGCACATCCTGCATACACTTTGTAACCCAAATGATAAGAGGCAAAAAATCGAAAGGGTATACGAAACCAACACTCACGGCCACAAAATTAACCCAATAACAGTACTAGCAAAATAGTCTGCAAACCACTCTAAATCCGTTCTTAGCCCTAGCCACTGCTCCTAATCCCATATGGCGTCTCAACCATTGAACAATCTTACGGTTCACGTCCGCTTCTCTGCGAAGCCATGTCGAGGTTTGTCACGTACGTCGTTGACTTGCTCTTCAACCTCCTACTGTCCCCGTCGGTTGGTCCCACTGTACGAGCTGCTCTGTCGTCGCCGGCACCCCGGACTTCTTCGTCTTCTTCAGCCTGGCTAGGCTAGGGTTAGTTTTGTAATGGACTCTCTTAATGGCAAGTCCGCTCTGCTGACTGGTGTGGGCTGTTGCCGTCCTGCCGCGAAGTGGGAGAGCAGCAAGTCGACCAGAAACGGCTGGGCAGGATGCGGCAAGTCTGGGCAGCCTTACTCGGAACGTTCAAGGTCAACGGCCACACCACGAGTTTCTCACGGCCACCATCCTCAGAACCGGGCGGCTATACTGCTTCCGTCGTGGTAGCGACGCTCGTTTCCCAAGTTTTCGCAGCTCGACATCCCAACACGCAGTGCCAGCTCAAGCTCCGCGATTTTTCCTCCTGTCCCGGGTTGTGTGCCACCAGCCTTTCTGCGACTAATCTGTTGCGTCTACGTGGCTGATGCGCGTGCTCTGGGCTGTCTCTTTTTCTTCTCTCACACTGTCGCAGCGCTTCCACATTCAGCCTCGTGCCTCTCCTTTACTCATGGCACCAAATAACAAGATGAACTAAGCCAATTCAGCAATGCTGCACAGTTTCTTGGCCCAGATGCTTCATGTATTCAGTATCTGTTTTTTTTATGTAGGCTTGTGCAAATAGTGAATTTTAGGGTGGAAGTGAATAGTGATTTTGGTCAAATAATCTTGAATTGAATTCGATTAGTATATATGACATATAAAAAAATGGGCATATTTATTATGACTTAACTAACCTGCTATATTTTTAAAATTGAAATGGGGCTTCTCTTTTTGATACCTTTTCTTTTTGTTGTTTAAAGTAAGTTGAAATAATTTTGAGTAGTAGCAGGATTTGACTTTCGGTAGGATGCAAGAGGTAACCTGTTAAGTACATAACATTAAAAAAAATTATTTGTACTTAGAGATTGTAACCGGCATAGCAATCTTCTAAGCTTAAAAAATGATTGTTCGATTTAGGGTTAATATGTTGTTTAAAAGGGGCCCTGCAGTACTTTTTCAAGTAGCCATGAAATGGATTCACTGAAGAAGCTTACTGCCTCATGAATACACTGCCAGAAAAATTTTTAGAATCAAATAATTTGTCCAGACGAGCGGAGCTGTAAAGATTTTTTGCACGCTGCGATTGCATTCTCTCTCCTTTCGTGCCAATTGAAGTGCTGGAAGCTAAGGAGGCAGGGTGGCATGGAGAAAGGAAATACGTCATGCATGCCTCATAACCTCGAGAACTTTCTCTCTCTCTCCTTTTTTTTTTGGTCCTTCGATTATGCGCTTTTTCAGTGCGATCATGCATGTACGCATGGACAAGTCGTGACCTTTTGCGGCGCCCCAGTAAAGACCGAGTGTGCCATGCTCAAATCAGCCAGTAGCTGATACAACAGCTGTGATGAGTGATTTTTGAGCTTGTGGTGTCATTTGTTGTGAGAAGAGAGCAATTTACAGCTGACTCTGGCAATTTTTTGTGAATTGCAGGCAGCGTGCTACACTATAATATTTGGCTCGCGTGTTCTCAGTATTCTCGACTACCGATTGGCAGCATTTTCTGACCATGCTCAAAAAGTGTTGTGGAACCCATTTAAATTTGAAGTGGGGTAGAGCGGGCTTTTCCCAGACAGGTGCTTTCACGGCTGTGCATTCCTACACTGCAGGGAAACAAGGGGTTACATGCAGACTAATATACATTTATTCATTCATTGCGAATACTTGCAAAGTTTTCAATAATTTAAATTGGAATCAAAGTGAATTCAAATACTCTAGTATTCCTTCGAATATTCGAACCATTCCAATATTCGCACAAACCTACTTTTATGTCTTCAGTAGCAGCATGCCATATTTGTGCTAACCTAACGCGTTCTGAAATGTAGCACATACCCAGTTTTCATGGGTTCTAAACCTTATAAAAGGCACTGGAACATTCGATTACCATATATCAAGAATAAAACTGCAGCATGCCTCTATGTTTACGATCAAGTGAGTGCTTGCCTCACTTTTGCAATGAGTGCAAAAGTGAGGCAAGCAAAATTTGCTTTCATAGAGTGGAAATGGTGTCCTGGTGGTTCCTTCTTTTAGTTTTGCTGGATTTGAGATTGCCTCTGGATTGACCTAAATTGCATTGGGATTCCGGTGTGATTACTACTTTGTTAAACTGAGTTTACATGGAGTTAGCTGAAAGTGCAATGCAAAACTTTTTGAACATGATGAGAACACTGTCAATTAAAGTTACCAACCGTCCCAGATTTTACAAATTCGTCCTGGCTTTACAAAGTTTACCATTACAAAGTTGTGTTGCTTCGAATCATCAGTTTTATAAGTGGCACCAGCTCCTCCTTCAGTCTCTGCACCAATGAAATGCAAGAAGCACTGGGCTGTGGATGTTTGAAAGAAGCCTGCTTTTATTCTGCTCTGAGAACATACTCATGCAATTTCTCAGCTGCCATGAAATTTACAGCATAGTCCATGCATTGGCTTGTACTCTAGTCTGTCTGCAGTGATGGCATAAAAGTGACTCACGTGCAGACCGTACGGGTCATATGCAGCAGTAATATTGTCACGTAAGAGTGAGGGTAGCCCAAAGACAGGAGACCGGGAGGTTAGTAGAAATAGAAGGAGATCCGTTTATTTGGCAGACTTGCGCCCACTAAAGGAAAACAGACACACCGGCTTAGCGGGAGGCGTAGCGTCTGGCGCTATTTCGTTATCAACGAATGGTCGACGTGCGGGCCATGATCTTTGCAGATGAATCGCGGTGCATCCTGGACCACGATGAGGCCGCGTGCCGGTGGTATCGGCATGCGCAACACTATCCGCAATACGCCTCGCGGCATTGCTCCCCTCCTCAACGTAAGCATCGACCCGATGCTTTGTTTAAAATAAAACCAAAACAAAAGGACAGCCTGTGCGAAAGTAAATGGCAAATAAGCACGAATCACGCACACATGAACAAAACAAGAGATGCAAACAGGGAGCCTCTTTTAGTGTGCATGATAGGGCTTCAAAGGGGCAACGTGTACCACTTCTTGTCGTGCGCGGCGTCGTTGGGATGAGCTAGCCCCATCAGGGACCACTTCATAGTCCACTTCACCCACTTGACGGATGACTTTGTATGGGCCGAAATAACGGCGCATGAGTTTTTCGCTTAATCCTCGGCGGCGAACGGGCGTCCAAACCCAGACTTTGTCACCTGGCCTGTATGTTAAATCGCGTCTCCGCAGGTTGTAGCGTCTTGCGTCGTTTCGCTGTTGGTCTTTTATGCGCAGACGAGCAAGCTGCCGGCTTCTTCTGCGCGCTGAAGGTAGGCGGCCACGTCTAGGTCGTTTTCATCGGTGACATTAGGCAGCATGGCGTCCAGGGTAGTAACGGCATCCCTCCCATGGACGAGATTAAATGGTGTCATTTTAGTGGTCTCCTGCACCGCGGTGTTGTAGGCGAAGACCACGTAAGGCAGAATTAAGTCCCAGGTCTTGTGTTCTGTGTCCACGTACATAGCGAGCATATCGGCAATGGTCTTGTTCAAGCGTTCCGTGAGACCATTTGTCTGCGGATAGTACGCAGTTGTTCTTCGGTGATCTGTATGACTGTAATGTAAGATTGCCTGAGTAAGATCAGCCGTAAACGCTGTTCCCCTGTCTGTTATTAGTACCTCAGGTGCGCCATGACGGAGGAGAATTGATTCGGCAAAAAATTTGGCAACTTCTACGGCTGTGCCGTTCGGGAAAGCCTTAGCTTCAGCGTATCGGGTAAGGTAATCAGTGGCCACTATGATCCACTTGTTACCGGATGTTGACGTGGGGAAAGGTCCAAGCAGGTCCATACTAATCTGTTGGAATGGTCTCGACGGGGGTTCAATTGGCTTGAGAAATCCAGCTGGTTTTGTTGGAGGTCTCTTCCGGCGCTGACATTCGCGGCAACTCTTGACGTACCGCGCAACATCTGAGGAGAGGCGGGGCCAGTAGTATCGTTCTTGAATTCTGTCGAGTGTGCGTGTAAAACCGAGGTGGCCTGCAGTGGTTTCGTCATGTAACGCTTGTAAAATTTCTTCTCTGAGGCTGCTTGGGACGACAAGAAGGTAAGCTGCCTTATTCGGTGCGAAGTTCTTTTTAACTACCAACCCGTTTTGCACACAGAAGGAGGATATCCCACGCTTGAACAGTGCAGGCGGTATGGAGGCCTTTCCTTCGATGTAGTTGATCAACTGTTGTAGGATCGGGTCTGAGCGCTGCTGTAATGCAAAGGTGCTGCTGCTGATAGGCCCAAGAAAGGCATCGTCGTCTTCATGGCTTGGTGGTGCGTCGACAGGGGCTCTTGAGAGGCAGTCTGCGTCGGAGTGCTTACGACCAGATGTGTAGACTTCCTTCACGTCAAACTCCTGAAGCCGTAGGCTCCATCGAGCGAGGCGACCAGAAGGGTCTTTCAAACTGGCCAACCAGCACAACGCATGATGGTCCGTTACGACCTTGAAGCGTCTGTCATATAAGTATGGGCGGAATTTCGAGGTGGCCCATACTATCGCAAGACACTCCTTCTCAGACATGGAATAGTTCACTTCCGCTTTCGACAGTGAGCGGCTTGCATACGCGATGACGCACTTGCAGCCCTTGTGCTTCTGAACGAGAACGGCACCTAAGCTGATGCTGCTGGCGTCTGTATGTATCTCAGTTTCTGCATTTTCATCAAAGTGACCCAGCACAGGCGGCGACTGTAAACGTTGTTGAAGTTCTTTGAATGCCTCACGTTGCTCAGCTTTCCATTCGAAAGGGGTGTCCGACTTGGTGAGCTGCGTCAAAGGGGCAGCAATGTGTGAGAAGTTCTTGACGAAGCGTCGGTAATAGGCGCACAGTCCTAAGAATCGGCGCACTGCTCTCTTATCTTGCGGTTGAGGAAACTGTGCGATAGCGGCTGTCTTCTCGGGATCTGGTCTTACGCCATCTTTGCTTATAACATGGCCAAGGAACTGTAGTTCTTCATAGGCAAAATGGCATTTTTCTTGCTTCAGTGTCAGCCCTGATTACATAATTGCGTCCAGTACCGTCCGGAGCCTTTTCAGGTGGTCGCTAAAGTTGGAGGCGAAGACGACCACATCGTCCAGGTATACGAGACACATTTGCCACTTGAGACCTGCCAGTACTGTGTCCATTAGACGCTGGAAGGTTGCTGGAGCGGAACAAAGTCCAAATGGCATCACTTTGAATTCATACAATTAATCCGGCGTGATGAAGGCGGTCTTTTCTCGGTCTCTTTCATCAACCTGAATTTGCCAATACCCTGTCTTCAGATCAATGGACGAGAAGTACCTTGCATCACTAAGACGATCTAGGGTATCGTCGATCCTTGGTAAAGGGTACACGTCCTTCTTGGTTACACTATTCAACCGTCGGTAATCGACGCAAAACCGAAGACTTCCGTCTTTCTTTTTGACAAGGACGACTGGTGCCGCTGTTACGACCGCCATCGGTAGGCGCCATGCTGTCGCTGAGAAGCGTAGCCGGGCCGCGTTCCCTCGCCTGGAACCCAGGTTTTCTTGGAACCAGCGTCGAGATCTGACGGGGGAGCGGCGCTCTTTTGACCCTCAAACAAGTAGCCGACTCGCCGAATGCTTATGCCCGCCAGGTATTGTCACTGTTAGCCGGCGGATGAGACGTCACGTCGCCACGAAGCGGTAAGCCGTTCCAGAGGGGACAACAAAGACAGCGTCTTCCTTTGTAGAAACGGCGACCGCCGCCACAAAATGCCCTGCTAATTGAGCAGAGAGGTTGGCGGACCGTTTGATCTCTGCTGTCCGAAGCTTGGGATCCCTCGACCAGTGACACACACGACGAGCAAGAGCCCCTCTGGCGCCACCTTTAAGTGCAGTGATCTTGACTCGAAATTGGCTGTTCACGTGCGCCGTGCCTGCTCGTACCCCTCACCTGTTGTGTGTATGTGATTGGTGTTCGACTGAAGAAGGAGGAGCCCGACAGGGCTTATAACGGCGCCGCAGAGTGCAGGACGTCGCTCTGAACCAACTAAAGGTTTAACCACCACGCTCGTGGTTTGTGAACTCTTAACCTCATGCTGTAAATATTTGTAAATAGTGCCATAAACCTTGTTTGTTTTTCGTATCCCCATCTTGTAAGCGGTCGTTTCCTCAACCCGAAGCTACACCACGCTACCACAGCACCCCGGGATCACAACAACTGGTTGGCATCGGTGGGATTCCCGACAACTGGTGATCATCGGTGGGATCACGACAACTGGTGATCAGCGGTGGGATACGACTCAGCACCCCGATCCGCGACAACTGGTGGCAGCGGTGGGATCGCAACAACTGGTTGGCAGCGGAGGGATTCGAAGCTACAAGTGACAACAACAGTCGGCCCAGGAGAAGCAGCTGGCTTGAGACATGGATCACGTATGGGTGAGTGCTTGACTTTTCCTTTGAGTGAACCAGGTTCTAAAAGAGGGTAAATTTTAGAACTGGTAGTTAACTTTGCCGAAAGACTCAGTTTCGCCGTTTCGGAAAGTTATTTTGGAAGTAGCGAGCACTCAGTACGATCATGAACTTACGGGAGCTGCAGAAGCCGGACTTGTTGCTGTTGTGTGAGGAATTGGGGATCAATACAAAGGGTTTGGCACGGAAACCCATAATCATACAAGTCATTAATGATTTGGGGGCTGAGGATGAGGAGCTCAGTGAAGCATGGGACCTCATCAGTCAGAGAAAGAGACTGCAGAAGGAGGAGGAAGAGAGGCGTGAGCGCGAAAGAGAGCGTGAAACAAAAAGACGGGAATCTGAGAGAGAGGAACGTCGCTTAGACCGAGAGCGTGAAACACAAAGACAAGCGCATGAAATCGAGATGCGTAAACTAGAACTCGAGTTGGGAAAGAGGTCGGGTAGCAGTCCCCAGGAAATGATAGCTCTTCCCCACAGGGAGGCCGAGTTCAAGATGTCTAAGTACATCCAGCCATACGTGGTGTCAGGGGATATTGGTCTGTACCTGGCAAATTTCGAACGGATGTGTGAGAAAATGTCGTTTGAGCAGGACACCTGGTCCCAAAGGCTACTCACGGTTCTGCCCTGCGAGGCAGCAGAGGTTGTTGCGCGACTCAGCAAGGAGGACGCAGACAACTATGAGAAGGTCAAGGCTTGCCTTCTAAAAAAGTATAGACTTTGCGCAGAGGCCTTTAGACAAAGATTTAGGGGCGCTAGAAAGTCTAAAAGCGAGAGCTATCCCGACTTTTTGTACAAAATGAGAGCGAATTTGACAGAATGGCTTAAAAGCACAGAGTCATACAGTGACAAGAACGCTGTAGTAGAGAGAATTCTATTAGAACAGTTTTTGAATTGTCTCCCAGAGCAGGAAAAAAACTGGTTACTGGACCGGGGTGACATAAGTTCTGCGACGACAGCTGCTGAACTCGTGGAGGAGTATGCGTCGCGACGATATTTTAGCAATAACCTGGGTGCAGATGGAGCCCACAATTCCAAGCCAAATTCAAGTAAAGGTTACGTAAAACATTTTTCGAGCTCTCGACATGAAAAAGGGGAAGGAAGTGTTTCTTCTAACAAATTTCAAAAGAAGGACGATGGTGAACCTGGCGAAAAAGGGCAAAACGCGGGAAAAGCGAAAAATGCTTTTGAGGTTAAGAAACCGTTCACTTGCTTCAAGTGTAATGAGACTGGTCACATAGCCGCGAACTGCCGAAGGGAAAAGATGGCGTTTTCATTTGTCAGTGACTGCGAAGAAAACATGAGGTTACTGGAGCCTTACATGCATGACCTGGTGGTGAATGGAAAGCCATGCAAAGTGCTGCGTGACTCGGCAGCAACAATGGATGTTGTCCACCCGTCGTTTGTGTCACCATCCGACTACACAGGACAGTGCTCGTGGATCCGCCAGGTGGTGGAAGAGCAGAGCGTATGCTTGCCTGTCGCAACCGTTGTAATTGAGGGCCCCTTTGGTAAACTAACAACTGAGGCAGCAGTTTCAGAAAAACTCCCTAAATTTTATCCGTACTTGTTCTCAAACAAATCGGATATGTTATTGCGAGAGAAGGGCATTCTCTTCGGTGACAGGGTAGTTCAAGCGTTAACCCGTTCGAAGGTGCGAAAATTGGCAACTCAGCTATCCTCGGAGCCAGATAGTACTGAGGAAGCGCATGACGTAACAGTGGTGCAAACAGAGGAAGACATTTCAGGCAACCGTGGCAGCGAGGCACCAGAGATCGGTCAGCCGGAGAAGGAATCTCGTGATAATGAACTTGAGTGTGCGTTACTGCCACCAGCATCAAATAGCTTTACTTTACTTCTGAGTGCAAACAGGGATAACTTGGCCACTGAGCAATTAGAGGATGCCACCATTCAGGAGATTAGAGAGCGCCAAAGAACGAGTAAACAGGCCAGGAAAAATATTTCTTTCCATCTGAAGAATGGCGTGTTGTATCGCTCATACAGGGATAAGCGCGGAGTGGAACGAGACCAACTAGTCGTTCCCCAGAAATATCGCGCAGATCTGCTCAAACTTTCACATGGCAGTTCGTGGGCGTGTCACCTTGGACACAGAAAAACTAAGCTGAGGCTATTACAAGAGTATTACTGGCCTGGCTGTTTCAAAGACGTGGAAAATTTTGTGCGGTCGTGCGACACATGCCAGCGAGTTGGAAAGGCGCAGGATAAGTGTAAAGCACCTATGGTGTTAGTGCCGATCATTACCGAGCCGTTTCAACGGTTAGTGATCGATATAGTGGGACCACTCCCTGTGACAAAGACAGGATGTCGTCACATTCTAACTATGTTATGCCCAGCCACTAAATTTCCTGAGGCAGTGGCACTGCGTGAGGTTACGTCACAGAGTGTTGTGGATTCCCTGTTGTCCGTCTTTTCGCGAGTAGGGTTTCCTACAGAAATACAGAGTGACCAGGGCAGCGTATTCACTAGTGTCCTCACGACCTCTTTTTTCGAACGATGTGGCATAAAAATAGTGCACAGCTCTATTCATCACCCTCAGAGCAATAGCGTAGAAAGATGGCATTCCGTCCTGAAGCGCGTCCTTCGAGGATTGTGTTACGAGAACAAACGAGACTGGGATGCATGCCTCCCAGCGGCACTTTTTGCTTTGCGGACGGTACCCCACGAATCCACTGGTTTTAGCCCCGCCGAGTTGGTGTACGGTAGGTCATTGCGCTCACCTTTGAGAATGGTGCGCGAAGCGTGGGAAGGACACGGAGAAGATCCGACCGTGGTAAAGTTCATTCTCAATCTACTGGAGCGGCTATATAAGGCCAAAGAACTTGTGGAGGTCAGCATGAAGTCAGCCCAGGCCCGATCAAAAGTTTACTATGATAGAACAGCTCGTCAACGAACTTTCAATATAGGGGACCGGGTCATGTTGTTAAAAGCGTCAAGGCAGAACAGGCTCGAAGTACAGTGGGAAGGGCCTGCGGAAGTAGTTGCAAAGCTATCTATGACCAACTACGCAGTGAAAATTCCAGGTAGACGTAAAGAGGTACGCATTTATCATTGCAACCTAATGAAGCCTTATGTGCAAAGAGAGGCTGTGGTGAATATGACCCTGAATCTTCCTGAGGAGATGGAGGACAACTTTGTTTGTCTAAATGGAGGGAAAGGCAGCGCTAAAGAACTCCTTAATAAAACTAAGCAAAGAAAGGAACTAAAAGAATCCCAGCTTTCGGATCTTTGCGGGCTGATAGGAGAGTTTGACGACTGCTTTGTTGACAAGCCGGGTCGGACTGATTTTACTGAGCACGACATTGAGTTGACTTCCGAGGAACCCGTGAGGTCCAATTGTTATCGTTTATCTCCACGACAGAAAGATATTCTCGATAAAGAAGTAAAGCGCATGCTGGAGTTAGGAGTAATTAAACCCTCAGAGAGCGAATATGCTTCTCCAATGATCTTGGTAGAAGCTCCGGGCAAAGACCCGAGACCTGTAGTTGACTATCGAAAGTTAAATGCTCTCACAAAGGATCAGGTGTATCCGATTCCGAACATTGAAGAGAGAGTGGAACAGGTTAGTCGAGCAGCTTACGTGACTACGTTGGACCTTACTCGAGGTTACTGGCAAGTGCCGCTCACTGAGCGAGCCAGCCGATACGCAGCTTTCGTTACTCCCGCGGGCAGCTATCAACCCACTATGATGAGCTTCGGTCTCAAAAATGCTCCGTTTTGTTTTTCCCGCCTTATGGACAAGGTTTTAAAGGGCTGCGAGGCTTTTGCTGTACCTTACTTGGATGACATCGCTGTATTCTCCGATGCCTGGGTGGATCATTTGATGCATTTAAGGGAGGTGCTCGGCCGGTTGCGTCAAGCAGGGCTTACCGTAAAGGCTGAGAAGTGTTGTCTTGCGAGAGCAACCGTCGACTACTTAGGTCACAACGTAGGACAAGGTTTCAGGAAACCCTGCGAGCTAAAGATCTCAGCAGTAGCTGACTATCCCCGGCCAATAACAAAGACCGACGTCAGGGCGTTTCTAGGACTCACAGGCTACTACAATCATTACATCCGAGATTATTCCACGTTGGCAAGTCCTTTGACCGATGCTCTCCGCGGGACAGAGCCTACGAAGGTGGCCTGGGATGAAAAGAAAGAAACCGCCTTCTTAAAACTGAAGGCAGCATTGATCAGCCGTCCAGTCTTGAAAGCTCCTGATTACGACCGCGAATTCACGGTCCAATGTGATGCTAGCGATCGAGGTCTAGGAGCCGTTCTATGTCAGAAGGATGACGATGGTAAAGAACATCCCGTGCTCTATTTGAGCAGGAAATTGAGTTCTCGTGAGATGGCGTACTGCGCTTCAGAAAAGGAGTGCGCTTGCATTGTGTGGGCCATTCATAAGTTGCAGTGTTACCTCGGAGGTGCTAAATTTACAGTAGAAACAGACCATTGTCCCCTTACCTGGCTGAAAACTGCGACATCGAAGAACAGTCGCCTTTTGAGGTGGAGCTTGATTCTTCAGCAATATCATTTTGATATTAAGTATAAAAAAGGCAAATTGAATGGAAACGCGGACGCGCTCAGCCGCTCTTTCTAAACCATTCTGGAGTGCTCTTGGTGTAACAAAATTGATATTTTAGTTTTTTCGTGCATCGTATGCAAATTTTTAAGGTAGCACGTTTGATTTCTCAGCACAAGTGAATCCTGAGAGTTCTGAGTGTGAGCTTTTGTTAAAGCTAGTAATTAAAATTGGTTTGCTATCCCTCTTTTGGCTTGGTTTGTTCGAAGGGGGCCGAGTGCTTACTTGTACATGTGGTCGAGTATCAGAGATGCTGTCGAAGATTCGGCGATCACCCGGACCATGCCACAAGCGAAGGCCAGTTCTTGGCATTCAACTACTGACCCTTTCGTCGTCCCTGCGAGCAGCAGTGTTGACCGCTGCCCTCCGTGACTCATCTGGCGAGGGGGAAGCTGTTACGACCGCCATCGGTAGGCGCCATGCTGTCGCTGAGAAGCGTAGCCGGGCCGCGTTCCCTCGCCTGGAACCCAGGTTTTCTTGGAACCAGCGTCGAGATCTGACGGGGGAGCGGCGCTCTTTTGACCCTCAAACAAGTAGCCGACTCGCCGAATGCTTATGCCCGCCAGGTATTGTCACTGTTAGCCGGCGGATGAGACGTCACGTCGCCACGAAGCGGTAAGCCGTTCCAGAGGGGACAACAAAGACAGCGTCTTCCTTTGTAGAAACGGCGACCGCCGCCACAAAATGCCCTGCTAATTGAGCAGAGAGGTTGGCGGACCGTTTGATCTCTGCTGTCCGAAGCTTGGGATCCCTCGACCAGTGACACACACGACGAGCAAGAGCCCCTCTGGCGCCACCTTTAAGTGCAGTGATCTTGACTCGAAATTGGCTGTTCACGTGCGCCGTGCCTGCTCGTACCCCTCACCTGTTGTGTGTATGTGATTGGTGTTCGACTGAAGAAGGAGGAGCCCGACAGGGCTTATAACGGCGCCGCAGAGTGCAGGACGTCGCTCTGAACCAACTAAAGGTTTAACCACCACGCTCGTGGTTTGTGAACTCTTAACCTCATGCTGTAAATATTTGTAAATAGTGCCATAAACCTTGTTTGTTTTTCGTATCCCCATCTTGTAAGCGGTCGTTTCCTCAACCCGAAGCTACACCACGCTACCACAGCACCCCGGGATCACAACAACTGGTTGGCATCGGTGGGATTCCCGACAACTGGTGATCATCGGTGGGATCACGACAACTGGTGATCAGCGGTGGGATACGACTCAGCACCCCGATCCGCGACAACTGGTGGCAGCGGTGGGATCGCAACACCGCCCATGGGCTTTTCGATGGCTGAATTACATCGTCGTGTAACATTTCCTCAACTTGCTCTCGGATGGCCTGACGTTCACGTGCTGACACACGATAAGGGCTTTGATGGAGAGGGCGGATGTCTTCTTGTGTTATGATTCGATGCTTTGCCGGAGAAGTGTGTCGGACCTGTGAAGAAGTGGCGAAACAGTCGTCATAACGTCGAAGGAGGTTCTGGAGCAGTTGCTGCTTGCATTGAGGCAAGGAAGGGTTAATGTCGAATGACAGCTGCGAGTTGTGGGTCTGTGGGGTGATGGTCGCTGGATTCGAGAGGGCGGGGGTGTCACTGACTTCCGCGATTTCATCGAGAAAGGCAATGGTCGTGCCTTTGGCCAGGTGACGGTGTTCTTCGCTGAAATTTGTTAGCAGCACTGGGCCCTGTCGATTCCGGAAGTTCGCAATGCCTCTTGCGATTGCGATATCACGGCCAAGCAAAAGCTGTATGTTACCTTCGACGACGCCATGAGCAATTTCGGCAGTACCAGTGGTTACGGAGATTAGGGTCGTTAATCGGGGTGGGACGCTCACGTCATTCTCGAGCACACGGAGGGCTGCGCGATTATGTGGTGCCGAGTATGAATTTATGGCTTCATCCGAGGAAAGTTTGATGGATCTGGACGCCATGTCGATAACCGCGTGATGTTGAGTCAAGAAGTCCATGCCGAGAATGACGTCACGGGAGCACTGTGGGAGCACCAAGAAAGTGGCAAGGTATGTGTGACCATCGAATGTCACCCTTGCAGTACATCGCCCCGATGGGGTGAGGAGGTGGCCTCCCGCTGTGCGGATCTGCGGGCCGTCCCAAGCCGTCTTAACCTTCTTCAGTTGTGCTGTCAATGGCCCGCTGATGACCGAGTAGTCAGCTCCTGTGTCAATCAAGGCAGTTACCGGGTGGCCGTCGATAGATACTTCAAAATCGGTGGCACGTGGGCTGGAGTTGCGCGTTGGTTTTGGGTTCGGGTCACGGCTTCGTCTCGCGGCTTGGGTTGTTGTGCGTTGTCGTCGTCGTAGATGATGTGCTGTCGTCATATATGGTCGTCGGTGGAGGGTCTTCAGCTTTTCCTCTTGAAGCAACCTCACCTCCAAAGGTTGCTGGTTTTAGTTTCCCCTACGGGGGCTTGGGGACCTTCTTCGTTCGTTGTTGCTGCGGTTCGGTGACGTGAAGCGTGGGGATGGCGGTGATGGAGAACGGCTGGACAAGTACTCTGTATGGCGCAAGTAGTCTTCGATTGCCGGAGGTCGTTGTCCAGGGTGTGGCCTTGGTGCCTGAGATGAGAAGCCATGCAGTCCCATCCGCCTGTAGGGGCAGTGTCGAAGAATGTGGCCGGCCTCACCGCAGTGAAAGCATAGGGGACGGTCGTCGGGAGTTCTCCAGGTGTCGCATTTTCTTTGGCTCGGGCGTCTCTCGTACGTAGGGTGGGCGGGTAAGGGCGGACGGCTACTTGTTGCTGCAGCGTACCGTCGAGGACTGGGCTCGTTTCGTCGGGGTGGCCTAGTGTTCACTGCAGTGGCGTAAGTCATTGCTTCGGCCTCTGTTCGAGTCATCGCTGATGAAGAGCCAAGCGCCTGCTGGACTTCATCACGCACTATGTCCAAGAGAGATGCTCCTTGGGGGGGCTGGGGGGTAGGAGGTAGCAATCGGCGTAGTTCTTCCTTAACCACTTCTCGAATAGCTTCCCGCAGATCGTTGGTGGTTAGCCCACCTCGAATCGGTTCCGAGTAGAGCGAGCTGAGCTGAAACGGGCGGTTGTATTGCCGAGTCCGGGCGTCCAGGGTCCTTTCTATGGTGTGCGCTTCTTCAGTAAATTCGGCGACTGTTTTAGGAGGGTTCCTTATGAGACCGGCGAAAAGCGACTCCTTCAGCCCTCGCATTAGGTATCCGACCTATTTTTCTTCGGTCATGTCTTGGTCCGCTCGCCTAAAAAGACATTTCATTTCTTCGACGTACACGTTTAGGGTCTCATTGGGCTGTTGGGTCCTCGATTCTAGCAGCAGCTCGGCCCTTTCTTTTCGCATGATGCTGGTGAAGGTCCTGAGCAACACATTCTTCAGAAATTTCCAGGGGGTCAGTGTGGTCTCATGGTTTTCATACCACGTTTGGGCGGGGCCGTCCAGGGAAAAGTAAACGTATCGCAGCTTCATTTCTTCATCCCACCTGTTAATGGTAGCCACACGCTCGAATTGGTCGAGCCATTCTTCTGGGTCTTCAGCGGCATAACCATGGAAAGTTGGGGGCACCCACGGCTGCTGCAGCATGACAGGGGTAGGTGATTGCGGGGTGCTCATGGTGGCTGTGGAAGCGTCCTTTCGTAGTCGCGTGGGGTCTGGTAGCGGTCCCAGCTCAGGTGGCAGGTTTCGGAGGCGGCGACTGCTTCGAGTATCTGTGTCTTCAGCGTCCTCGTTCTCTGCAGTGGCTGTTTTAAGGTCGTTTTTGTGCATACCCAGCACCTCCACCAGATGTCACGTAAGAGTGAGGGTAGTCCGAAGACAGGAGACCGGGAGGTTAGTAGAAATAGAAGGAGATCCGTTTATTTGGCGGACTTGCGCCCACTAAAGGAAAACAGACACACCGGCTTAGCGGGAGGCGAACAGCGTGTTCGACGGCCGTCGGGGAACAGAATGTCCCACTGGAACGCAAGGCGCGTTCACCATCCGAGATACAGTCGCCGTAGCGTCTGGCGCTATCTCGTTATCAACGAATGGTCGACGTGCGGGCCATGATCTTCGCAAATGAATCGCGGTGCATCCTGGACCACGATGAGGCCGCGTGCCGGCGGTATCGGCATGCGGAACACTATCCGCAATACGCCTCGCGGCAATATAGTATTGCAAAGGTTTTTCCATGGCTTGTGGAAAATGATGTGTTCCCAGATTTTATTTCATTTCAAACTGAGCCCAAATTACCAATCAATTATTCATAATAATCTAATTCAAAAGAAACTGTGTGGTGAAAGAAAACAGAAACGTTGGTGCAGATATATCTCTCTCACATCTTTTCCTAAAATCTGTAAAGCCGAGACAGCACTCAGATACAAAACCAAACTTCGGCTTATAAACCTCTAGTGTTCTCGTAAAGCCTTTTCACTTGCTTAGTGTCCTGCTTAGTTGTATGTTGCAGTTATCATGCTCCTTACAGAACATGCAATGCATTTAAATGCCATTATAACTATAAACTGCTTTAGACATGAGCCTACCTTCTGTTGTGCTTTGTGCTATCAATGTAGAAGCTAATATTTACAGAAAGCAAATAAAAAATGTTGTTGGTCCCTCTGTCTTATGAATTGGTATAGCGGGAAACTTAAATGCACCTTCATATAAGCAGTGTAATGTTTACCGAATGTCTAGAACTTTCACATTACTATAGGTGCTTAGCCAGTATGGTACTATTTAACATGAATGCACTCCTGTTGGCAGTGTGGGGCAGATCTCCATCCCCACGACTAATGTTGATAACTACAACCTGCAACATTAGCATGGTCACTTATCATCATATCTGCATCACTAAAGAAATTGGCAGATCCCACGTACAGTGGGAATTGATGATATGCGAAGCACGATTGAGAAATGTTGATGTGTCACTTTAAAATCAGTACAATGTTATGAGGTGGAGGTAAATGATGCCGTACATGTCTTCTGTGTCATGATTATTATGTTTGGATATGTGGTTTACTTTCGTAATCTATTCCCATCACGTGATACCAAATTTAGTATATGTGGAGCTAGCGAAATGGTTGTGAGCATGCTATGAGCATGGTATGTTGTCATGTTATTACATGGTACATGTGTCAGGATTAGTATAATGTTTGCACCAGCCATATATTTCGCCATTCATTGACATCACATAACACCAAATTTGGTATATGTGGAGCTAGCAAAACGGCCGCGAGCGCATCATGAAGGGCTCAATATACTCCAATGTAGCGTTGACGCGCGCGCAGGCTGGGCACAGCGACGCTACGTTAGCAAAACCCGAGCACTATATAGTCTGACGACAGGTGCAACCGGCACGACCAGCGTCCGTCGACGAGGCCCGACGGCAGCCGGTGCGAAATGTGACATGCTGCATTTCGTGCCGATGCGTTACGCAGACAACACTGCGTCTCTCTTTTTCATGACGGAGGGACGCCGAGCGTGCTGAAACGTGCGTGTGTCAAAGCGACGCAGCGCGGCGCATGCCTGCGAGTATTTGGCAGGACTGGCGCTTGGTGTGGCAATGCCGACGTGTCGCGACGAAATAAATGTCGGCGAGCCCGCACATCGTGGCACATATAAATGTATTGGCACCTTGTATGTGGCATGTATCAATGTTCTTATACAACACACATCTCATGATTATCATGTTTTCACCAGTCACATACCTTCGTCATCCATTCACGCACCGTAATACCAAATTTGGTACATGTGACGCTAGAGAAATGGCCCCGAGCGCATCGTGAGCGTGGCATGTAGTCATGTTGTTAAATGACACGCATATGATGAGTTTCATGTTAGGGTCTGTCGCTTGTGTTCGCCATGCTATCATGTCATGCCATGCCATACCGGTTTTGCAACATGCCATGTGAACGAAACCATCGTGACAGCTGCAGGACCATAAAATGTAAATTGTGATATTCATGACATACATGTCATGGTTTTCATTTATGACTAGTCAAATAGGCTGTTCATACAGTCATGTTATGCCATACCAAGTTTGGTATTGATACCATTATCGGCCCGTCGCGGTGGTCTAGTGGCTAAGGTACTCGGCTGCTGACCCGCAGGTCGCTGGATCGAATCCCGGCTGCGGCGGCTGCATTCCCGATGGAGGTGGAAATGTTGTAGGCCCGTGTGCTCAGATTTGGGTGTACCTTGAAGAACCCCACGTGGTCTAAATTTCCAGAGCACTTCACTACTGCGTCTCTCATAAAATATGGTGGTTTTGGGACGTTGCACCCCACATATCAATCAATTGATACCATTATCGAAACAACCAGGAGAGGTAAAGGTCATAGGCGGCTACATAGATGAATGGATACATACATACATACATACATACATACATACATACATACATACATACATACATACATACATACATACATACATACATACATACATACATACATACATGCGCTCAAAGTCACCGAAGTTCGCTAAGAAATGCCTCGCATTTAAAAAAATGTGGGTCAATGATTACCTTGTATTTCTCGTGCTGTGTCAAGTTGGTGAGTGGCTTCCTGGAGGTAGGTTACTTTGGTGAAAATATAATCACTATTAAGGCTGCAAGTTGGGTTGCAATGCACTCAGTTTCAAGAACGAAACAGGCAGAATTTGTGGTTCTAGCCTTGAATGCGCGCAAGCGTTGAAAGCTGCACTACACAGGCAATGAGGCATCATATGCTAGTACTACTGCACTAAATGTATAGCAGTAACTGTGTTGTAACCGAATCAAATCACCGTGTGCATATTTTGTGCCAATAGCCTCTACTTCTCTAAGACTACGGAAATAGCATCCTGGCGATGCTCGTCAGTGTAATCACGTGGCCTCTGAGATTTGGCACTCTGAATCCTGTAGGCCATGGTCATGATGCAGGCCATTTTGCTTCACCGTTCCTGGATGGTGGCACCGCCCTTGCAAATGAAGAGTGCACTTAGAGGGAGCCAACATGAGTGATAGAAGGCATGTTTTTGGAGCTCTGCACGTGTATGCCAATAGCCCATCGGGTGCTGCACCCTGCACTTATTATCGTGGGCAAAGAAGTTGTGGGTTCAATTCCTACCCAGTGGAAGTTCTTCTTCTTGCATTTTGCAATAGTAGTCTGTTCGTGTTCACTTACCCCCAAATTTAAAAACGCTGCTTGACTTGAACTTAACTTCCCGCAGACTTTAATGCAACACAAACGTGTTTCGGACGCGCTGTCTTTAGGCAGTGCCAAGGCAGCATGAACGCACAGATGCGTTTCAAACGCGCGGCATTCAACGTGGTTTGAAGTCAAACTCAAGTCAAGGAGCGTTTCTGAATACGGGGGTTACTGATGTCACAGTGGAAATAAAGTCGCTAAAGTCTTGATGGGCCTCAGCATAAAACACCCTCAAGTTAAAATAAAGAAGATTGCCATGGCTATGACTTGCCGTGACAATATAAGGCACATGCATTACTCTAGTTTACAAATATTTTAAAATTCATTAGGTCCTTCTGGCAGTCCTGACTTATCATGCGGAAGATATGGTAATACCATACTGGCTGGAGAGTGCACCTGCATAAAATACACTTTCAATAACCTATACTGGATCCATTCATACATTGCAAGTCGCGCATAGCTCAAAATCAGTTAGGCTCCCATTTGAGTAAATGAGGCTCTGTCGGTTACACTTGCTATCTTTTTTTCTTTAGAGAGCAACAAAGTGGAGGAAAAGCTGGAAGCCATGAAAGAAGCAGTAAAGTCGTTGCCGCCCGCTCACTACCAGTCGTTGAAGTATCTCATGAGTCATCTGCAAAGGTACTGTGTGTTTCTTCATTTGTTTGTATCGCTAAGCTTTATATCCCACGTAGATTATTTTGAGCCCTGCTAGCAAAACTTCAAACTCTTCAGTATCGCAGGTGGACCCAAGCCCTTGTTTCAGCTGCACATTTTGTGTTATTTGGGTTGTGCATGTGTGTATGTGCATGCACTGAGAACGTATCTTATTTTTTATGATTATCAATCTGGGCTCAACTGTTGTTCTTTTTCACGTGTGAAAAAGTTTACACTGTGTAAAAACTGCGCAACATTGCACTTGCTGGTGTCAAAGTTTCGCCACCAGACGCCTTATTAATATTTGACAAACTTGTCTCATGCGTGAACCTCTCACCAAAATTCTTCCCTGGACACTTTGAGCTTCAAGCTTTTTGCCAAATGCAACCCCCTCGGAGTTGATTTTATTTATTGCAGATTTAAATTCTTCACAGCAGCCTGTTAAAAAAAAAAGAGAGTCATACACGATTGTTTAGTGACCACAACGGGAAAAATAGTTTTTTCATAGGTGTGGATGCATGCATGAATAGCAAAAATAAAAATAGGAAATAAGCCTATATTAATAATTAGAAATGTTCATTAGAGTAAGTACATTTTACAAGCTTAGATTACTGCGTGAACCCGAGTGCTGTCATCTTTGACTACTGAGGAGTCTCATGTCTTTCGGTCAAGTTCTGATTTCTAACTGGTTAGAGATTCCTTGTCTCAACAACCGACATTTAGTGGTTCTGATTTATTTAGCATTCAGGGAGTATTTTGTATTGAAGGAATCGCTGCTCGGCCTCACACTGAAACAGAAAGCCCGGTGTGCACGTCTGTGCAGTGACCACTTTATAGCTGCTGAGTGTGTGCAAGAAAAAAACTGTTCTGTTCTGCGCTCATCACAAAATTCGAAATGTGTCACACCCATTCAGTAACCATGCCATTAGGTTTTCAGAATTTCCGTACCACTTTGCTGTCCTTGTGAAAACCATAAAGCCATTACACTTCACTATGGTATTTTATCAACTTTATTGATGTGTATACATACTTCTTTCAAACTTTTTCCTTTGTGATTTGTTGCATTCTATCTTTATTGTATTTGTAATTTACACCACTGTATGCCATAGTCTGGTGCAAGAATCTAGTCCGTGCGCAAAACATTTCTCAGATGTTGAATAAACTAGACTAAACTAAAGCTAGATTGTTTAAATATGTGGCCCCTGATGGTAATGAAGTTATTTTGCAAGATAGCTTTTGTAGAATAGTATTCGTCGGTATTAACATGCCTCTATAGGACAATTGGGAAAGTAGGAAGGCATTTCACTGCAACTTCAGTGGTCTGTGAGTCATTAGTCCCACTTGTCTCAGAGCTCCCACTTGGTAGATAAGGCTTGTGCTCTAGTCAACTTTATTTTGCTAAATTACATCGTGTCTTAACATAATTGGCACATAATAGTGACTTATTAGCCACTTGATGCTCTTTCATTAGTGTTTACCGTATTTTCACACGTATAACCCGCACCAAAAACCCAAAAATTTCAGTGACAAAGTGGAGGTGCGGATAATACGCGGGTTTTTTCATATAGTGCTGCTTCACAGCAATGCGTGTTGTGCTGTGAAGCCCCTTAACTGTGTAGCGAAGGCTACGAGGCGGTTTCCGCAAATTCGTGTTGCTCCGCAAGTAGCACGGCAGCTTGTGGCCGATTTTGGTTTCGCTTGCTTGCATTATTGAAGTGTTTAGAAAAGCATTTGGGGAGAGACAATTCGATAACTCAGTGTAAAATCTCACTGTCACACCACAAATATATTTTATGGACGTTCGCGAGACAGATAGAGATATTACCAGTACATTTATGTACTACTTTTTGACGCGGTAGCAGGCATGCATTTCGGTTCTGTTGTTTCCAGGGTGCTGTTACAGTGTACAAGAAGGGGTAGTGCTAAGTCGTGGAAGCCTAAGTCGATCTGTTCTGTCACCATGGTTAGCGTACGGCGGCAGTCCTTCACGGCACAGCAAAAGCTTAAGATCATCACCGTCGCCGAGAAGTTCGGAAATCGCGAAGCGGGAAGACGGCACGATGTGGACGACTCCTGCGTGCGACTGTGGAGAAAGAAGAAAGAGAGCCTATAAGCCGCGCACCGCGACCGTAGGTCATTTCGTGGCCCCGAGACCGGTGCCTACCCTGAGCTGGAAACGGAGCTAGTAAAGTTCATCGAAGATGTGAGAAGCAGGGGTCACGCGGTATCGACCGAGATGGCCCAAGTGGAAGCGCGGCGACTTTCGAGAGAGCTAGACCTACCTCACGAGTTCCGTGCGAGCCGCCGATGGCTGCTCCGCTTTATGAGGCAGCAAGGGCTCTCAATCAGACGGCGGACTACTATATGTCAACGCTTGCCGGCTTCTTATGAAGAGAAGCTGCCCAAGTACCAGAGGTATGTAATTGGCCTGCGAAAGCAGCACAATTACATTTTCTCGCAAATCGGCAATGTGGATGAAACTCCTGTTTATTTTGAAATGCTGTTGGACACAACGATTGAGAAGATGGGCAGCAGTTCGGTGAGCATGTTGACCGGCGGGAACACGAAACTGCGCATCACAGTCTTGCTTTGTGCCCTCGCCGACGGCACGCAACTGCGACCGTACGTCATCCTGAAAAGGAAAACTCTACCAAAGATTCATTTGCCTGCCGGTGTGGCGCTGCGCGCACACGAGAACGCGTGGATGAACAGTGACTTGTTGGTGGACTGGATCAAGACGGTATGGGAGAATAGGCCCGATGCGATGCTCGCAAAGAGGTCCATGCTCGTTCTTGACTCGTTCCGCAGCCACATAACTGAAGAAGTGAAGGACCGCCTTTCACGCAACACCGCCGACTTAGTTTTTATACCCGGTGGAATGACGTCAATGTTGCAGCCTCTAGATGTATTGCTTAACAAGCCTTTCAAAGCACATGTCAAGCGCTATTACGCCGAGTGGATGGTCGAAGGCCTCTACGACTTGACGCCAGACAGGACGAGTCCGAAGGCCTGATATTGCCCTATTCTGCAAGTGGATTGTCGAGGCATAGAAAGCGATTCCAGGTGAGAGGGTGCGAAAAAGTTTCAAGAAATGCTGCATTACAAACAAAATGGATGGAACTGAAGATGACCTTGTGCATAATAGTGAGGACTGCGGCTCAAGTGATAGCTCTAGCGAGAGCAGCGACAGTGAATGAATTGTGACTGGCCTTGCAGACAGCGTATTCTGCTTGCTAAATAAAGCTTTTTCTGTCTACATATGTGCTATGTTGCTTGAGCAGTAGCTTTTGTACAGCCTTTCCTGTATATGAAATGTGCGGGCAATACGCGAGGATTTTTTTTTTCTTTCTCGGTGAGCTGAAAGTGGGTGTGCGGATTATTTGCAGGGGCGGGTTATACGCGCAAAAAGACGGTAGCATACAAATTCTGGTATGAACCTTGGTTTTACAGAATTGCTTTTACAGTCCAATCTCGTTATAGCAAACTTCAGATGAATGTTTCTTTTTTAGTGACATTTTCGCGGAGTTCCTCCAAATGTCCATTGGTTTAATGTTCAAATCACGGTGTTAGAAGTATTTTAGGTGGGCCAATGGTGCCTCCAGAAGCGAAGAACTTCTGCCCCGTTTTGCGGCGTAAGTCACTTCGGGGCCGCAAAAGCAACTCGGGGGGAAAAAACCAACTTCTGCCCTCGTTCGACAATGAATGCAAAAGTAAATAAATTAATAAAAGCGGCGAAAAATTACTAGATTTTGATGATACAGCATAGATAGTCATGGAAAATGTTTCATTCACCACATCGAAGGTTCGTGATAGGAGCATATGTTTTCGCATGCACAAACATGAGGTCATGAAATCAAACAGGTGGCGGTAAAGTCCTATGTAATTATGACAGAAGTTAGTTCTTGGTTGAAGTAATGTTTACGTAGTAGTTAGACAAAAATAACTTGTTAGTCGAAGTCTTGCAGTAGAAAAATATAATCTAGATTTTTGTCGCAAGGGTCGCATTTTGATGAAGCTGGCCCAAGTGCTGTGTGATGAGAAGCGTGTGAACTTGAGCTTCTTGGTACGTACCTAAAGTAAAAAAACAGTGCAAAAAAATGAAACGTGAAAGAGACGAAATACCATTCTGCGAAGCCAGTTCATGTTAGAGAACACTACATTGTCGAAAATTACGAAGCCTTTCACTACGGCGTGCCTAATATTCATATCGTGGTTTCAGCACTTAAAACCGTGAATATATTCATTGTTAACAAGCGTAGTTCTCACGCGGGGAGAGGAGAACAGCACATGTAGGTCTATAGAGCTTTTTCAAAGCAAAGGAGCAACTCTCAACTCAAAAACGGCACATTTTATTACAGCTACGTATAGATGCATTTATATCTAAATGGCCACTAACAGGATAGGACAGCACTTCAACTCAAAAGAAAAGCAGTATTGAAGACACGTGTGGAAAACGAAAGCTATGCATTTTGACTTCGAGGTAGCAACTTACTAGGCTAGTTTTGAAAGCTTGCACAACTTTCAAGACTTGTTCGCCTCATTCTGTTTCATTTGTTTGCAATACTGGCACATATGCATCTTACACAATAGTGGAGCACTTGTGCTATCATGTCTACTTTATGTTCTTGTCACACACTTCTAGTGAGGCCCCGCCGATCCAACATCGACGTGCGGCAGACTCGCAGGCTTCCACTTTACGCTTCGGCCTGCGACGCCTGAAAGGCCTCGAAGTGGCACATTTCGAATTTATTTGCGGGTTGGTCGACCCGTGCGGGGTTGCACGTGTGGTGATGTGTGGGCCTGACCGACGCACTCATAGAGCAGACACGGAGTTCGATTACACATAAACAAGCATTTAATTGGAACACTGGCAAAGGCAGGAGTTAAGAAAAATAACAGAGAGGAGTAACACTGATACGCAAAGGAAGAAAGAACAGCTATGCAACAAAATGGGCTAAAAACACTACAAAAGATACAGGCTAAAGACAAATATGCGGAACATTAACAAAATAACCACAAGATGGAAATCAAAGGAGAGAGACACTAGAAATTAATTACAGAATGATCATGGTGGCGCTTTAAAATTTAAACGTGCGACGCAGCGCACACTACAAATATTTAAAAAAAAGGCTGGTTAAAACAAGTTTACGGTTTAACAAAAAAGTCACAATAAAAAGTTCCATACGGACCAAACCAGCCCTTGGTGCACGTAGGGGAGTTGACGGGTGCCGCTGAAGGTCTCGCCGGCTCGGTAGACGACGAGGGTGCCCGGAATTGCAGCCGTCTCAATACGTTGCGCGGGTCACTCCGTGCTCGCCGCCTACGCGAGACTCGCGACACCGACGACCGCACTTGTTGCTGTCTGTACGTCAACTGCTCTTCCGATGCAGTTCAACCCGCCTCAGGGGCGTACACGTGCTCCCGTCGCATCTGGGAGCAATTCTCCCCGTCTAGATCGCCGGTGCCCCTTCCGGTACCGGTGCAGGGAAGACGAGCCGGCGCCACGCTGGGTCGTTATAGTCGCCGGATGTCGTCCCCCAACACAAAAGCGCCCTTCCTTGGTAGGTGGGGCCCGCGGATGCTCCGAAAATTGGAGTCGTTTGTGACAGTTCTTTACATGGAAAGGTTGTAATTATCTATCACAAAGTCAATAGTCAAATCATACACTTTCTTATCGCCGGCGTGCTTCTGAAACTTTTGTTTAGCTTCTTTAAAAAGATCATATAACGTGGCATTAGGGTGCGTAAGTCCTTCTCTTGTCTTGAAGACGACAAGAGCTGATGCAGCTCTTGACATATCAGATGTCCCAGTCAGTCCAAGCTTGCACTTGGAACAATTTGTAATTTTTGGGAGCTTTCGACAAAGAAACCCGCATACATAATAAATTATGCAATCGGTAACGCTGTTTGATGCAGGCATTGAGTTAAATGCATTGTCGCACTCAATCTCATCCTGCATCAGTCAGTCCATCAAGTCTGTTCTTAAGCTCGTCCAAGCGTGATAGGCTGGCCAGATCCTCCTTGAAAGCTGATGTTTAATCACACAAGCTAAGGAGTCGTCGCTCTTCAATAGGAAGTAACTGGGAATTCCTGACTTGGGTGGCTTTACGAGACTGTAAATGGATAGCATGCTGTATAATTGCTAGAACGTCGGCAAGCAGGGATGTTCATATTGGCCTCCAGCTTGGTGTAACACCAAAAAACTTTTCCGAAACATCTTCGTTAGACTTTGCAGTTAAGACATATTTGAAGTCACATTTCTTTAACAAGCAGTTTGACAGCTGAATTGTCGGCAGAATAGTCTCTCGCAAGCCCTCAGCAGTGGTTTGTGAAAAAAAAAAAAAAATGTGAGGATCGATTCATCCTGTCTTTACTTCTTCCTCCCAATTATTGAGCCCTCGTAGAAAGGACTCTAGCACTTCAAAATCCTTTCCACCTAATCATACCCCCGCATTTACAAATGCTCCTCGACTCGACTTTCACCCTTCACTAGACTGCGTCGCCGCACTGCGTCGCCGCAGTCTAGTGCGGCGACGCAGTGCACTGCGTCGCCGCTGGGCTGAAAATGAAGCTGCGCTACTCAAGAATCGTAGCAGATTATCGCTGATATGCATTGACTTTCCCTGTTTAGAGACGGCGCTCCCATCGGCTTTCTCAAGTGAAGGTGATGCATTGAGTGGAGGGACATTCTAGAATACGGGGGTTAGACGTTCTTTAGGGTGTCGGCGATTCATGGCATCAAAAATGTTGTTAAATCTCACTGTGAAATCGACTTTTTTCGTGCATGGTGTTGTAGCCAAATTTGCAACGGGGCACAAAACACTGATTTGCCATTTCACGACTTGCTCACACAAACAGCATGGACTCTCATCTTGCACACACAAAAAAAAAACAAAAACAAGAGTTAAACATGACGACAACTGCTTCGTCTGAACAACATCGTGGTCTGAACGGCGCCTGCTCGCCACTCACACGGCTGCGAGCCACGTGACTGCTCCTGCCATCTCGTGGCGCGGTGCAGCGGAGGAACCAAAGTTGAGCGCAGTGAGCGCATGGCGGTGGCGCTCCGTCGTTCCACTTATACTTCTAACACAGTGGTACAAACATTTTATTACTACTAATTTCAGAATACCGAATGTTTTGGGATAACGTATTGAATGTTATGCCCCCTATATCTATGCAACACTTCAAAATTACGAATAGCGATATGAAAGAGCTACTCGCGGCGGTTGTAGAAATGATGCCCAACTCCGCGCCTGCCACTATCATCATCGTAATCATCAGAACGCTCGCGCATTTCTCCATCTGCCCGCCCTATTCAAATGTTAGATTGCCGTATCACCATCATCATCGCCTGGTACTTGTTTTTCTTGCCAGGCTTTGCCCTGCTGCCTTTATTTTTGTTGGGCAGCTTTACCTGTGTGCTTGTTACACGGCTATTTTCTAGCCTTTTGGTTGGTGCTTGAATGTTTAATATGAGCTACGGAAGGAGCACGAAACGAATCCTACGATAGAGAGAAAAATGCGACACGAGTGACCTATTGGATGAAGTCATCGATGATTACCTGTACATGCTTCACTAATGCTCAAACCGTATGCATAGTGCAACAACAAAGCATGCACGTGACCTTAGCTGATGGCCGATAAGACCCATACCACTTATTGTGAAAATAAAACGGTGACGAGAGCGAAGACGACGTTGAAACAGCACACACAAACCAATGTGAAGAATTGGTATTTAACTCTAATGCTTCGCTGTGCATAAGAAGGATGCGCACGCCCAAGAGTTCGTCTTTCAGCAGTTGAACTGCCAAGATTAGGATAGATCGCACTCTTCCTCAAACGAATCCTGGTTCCTTAATATTTCATGTTTGCTTGTTTTTTCGGGCTCATTGGAGCATAACGCAGTCGCGAATGTATACACACCACAGGTAGATGACTCACGTGTTTGGGTTTACGTCTTTTGGACAAGTTTTCAACGCTTTTGCTGTAACGACCTTTCAAAATAACGAATAATTTTTAGCATTCCCTTGAGATTTGTTGTATCGAGATTTCATTGTAGTTTAATTCTGTCTAGAATGTCCGCTTAGGAATACTTGGACACTGTGGTCACTGCAGCACCTGACCGAAACGAGGAGGCCTGCCCTATTGCTTTTAAATTATTTTAGGTATTCAGTTTAGGTGCTGTTGATTTATTTGTTTAATAAACATCTTTTTTTAGGGTCAGGAAAAAGTGGTATACGCTCAAAGTTCATTATAACAAAGTTTTATCTTACCTGACAATGAGTTCATTATATATACAAAAATTTGTTATAAAAGTTTATTTCTAACACTATATCTATTGCAAGGTTATCTTTACTTACTGTGTTATATCGGAATAATTATATCGATTTTTGAGTGTACTTACAAATCATTGCCAGTAAAGAACCAGGAGATATTGCAGAGCATCTTTTAAGTTGATGGAGAATTTTTCAGTGTCAGTAATGGTGATGATAGAGCAGGAGGTTGGTGTCATTTCGTCGAAGTTCATTTGCACAAAAGAGTCATGATACATGTGACAAGTTAGCAAATATACGTAATAACGATGTTCAACTCTAGATGATCCATAGCATAAAATGGGTGTTGCAAGATCAGGTAGTATTGAGAGTTGGGCTTGTTTGTTAGGTGGCATCTTTGGTACAGTTCAGAAACGATGAAGATAGAGTAAAGCACAAGGGACACAGACAGCGCACGCTCGTGTCTCTTCTGTTTTGCTCCATATTCACCGCTTTGTGCTGTAGCAAACATGCTAGGGCAGGTGTTCAATATCTAGTAACTTTTTGCCCGTGGAGAACGTGCATTTGCGAATGTCCATCGCTGATGCAGGGTCTCGGAGCACCAGAAGAAAAACCTGATGTCACCAAAGAACCTGAGTACAGTGTTTTCGCCAACAGTGATGCGGACACCCGACATCATGGGCATGGGTCTGGACCAGATGAGTGCCTGGCACACCGAGAGTGCTGTCGTCGAACTGCTCATCAGCTATAACCGGACCGTGTTTGTCCAGTAGCCAGTCTCGCGAAAGGCCGCTAGCTGCACGCACACCTTCAAAGATTGCCCTACCCCTGCGTCACGTGTGGACTCGCCAACAAAAAGTTTATCGATCTGCGACGTCATTAAGTGAGCTTGAGGCTACGTCTGAATCCGTCGGTCCATTTTTCCAGTCTGAATTGAACAACTCTGATGTCAAAACTGAGCTCAGGGATATGTTGATATGTATCGCATATTCCGCGAGGTGCACTTGACCGGAATGGTGTTCTTTGTGAAGCGCTTCGTATTGTTTTCTAGTTTTCACGTCCGAGCTGTAGCCAGGCCTTGCTTGCAAGTGTTTGGCAACGCTTGCATGCACAGCTTGCATGCATTTGCTGTGCTTTCTATGTTTCACAACTTTCGGTGATACAAATGCAGATTTCCTGAATGAGCTAAAAGAAATTTACTGCCTAGTTTTTCAGTAAAAGCGGCTGTTAGAAAAATGAGTGCTTTGGCATACACTCTGCATATCTAGTGTCTGGTCATGTGGCTTTTTTCTAGTAGCATGTGATGAGCTTGCAATGATTCTATATTTCAAGTTCGAATTCAGCAAGAAGCATTCTTTTAGTGCTTTCAGAGAATGTCTGCTTCACTTTCGATTCATGTTGCAAACAGCTTCCTTATGTTTAGCCCGAGGTTAATCGCTCACAATTGCGGCACTTCTCACTGAAGCAGAACTCAATGATTTTCTTTAATCAGTTACCAAGAGAACATCTCGTCACGTATGACAAGCTGAATACTTAGTGTCTTTCTCACCGCATCTTTTTACGCAGCTTCTGACACTAGACATTTCCTCATTTTGCATTGGCTATCGACCTTGCTTATTTGTATTTTAACATCTTATTCATGAACATGTTGGTCGCAAAGCAGTAGATGCAGACCCATAGCCAGGAATATTTTTCAGGGGAGGAGGGAACTTGCTAAGTCTTTGACTATTTTATAAGGACACCTGCTATGGGCTAGTTCGCGCCCCGATGAACCTAAATAAAGTTTCTTCATACCATACCATACCTATCTTCATTACTTTTTTTGCGTTAAAACGCCCCACTTCATCAGGATTTGGAGGGGGAAGGGAGGGGGCCTAGGGCACTCCTTTTGGCTTCAGGCCTGAGTACACGTTGGTCATTTTCTGGGCATACAGAATTTCAGAAAGTGGCACTGCTAACTGCAGTGCAACTGAGCACTTACCGAGGGTCGAAGCAACGCATTTTCATTTTACTCTGATTTTGATGTGGTTATTCCATCAACAGATCACAGCATGACCAACCTAGAAGCGGAAAGTGCTATTAAGACTGATGAATTAGCTTTGAATCCAGGCCTCTCGAAAATGGGCTTTCCTATTTGTTTCTTAAGTCACGGCACAGTATTTGAGTAGGTTCTACAGCAGCATGATATTTTGTTCCTCGAACCATGATGCATGTTACATGCGTAGCTTTCACAGTTTTTGCTCCCTTCTACTTGTCCGCATTCATGGAGTTCAGGTATGCATAATGTTTCCATGTTCTTTTTTGCTCATCAAACAGATCTGGGTGTTAAACGAGGTTGTAATGGTCATAAAACCTGCAAAGCATAGTACACTTACTTAGGTACAGTGTATTCTTGCAGTAACACAAAGGAGTTTGCTTTGTGATACAACAGTGTGTTGGTGTAGAGAATACTGAAGCAAACACTGCATAATGAGAACTTCGACACTTCTAGGGCCTGTGCTAAAAATGTTGCCGCAGAATTTTATTTACTTTTGTGTTCAGCAGTGAATGAATGGGCAAAAAAAGGTGAAAGCATTCAGTAATAGATAGAAGGGTCAGTGGGATGAAAAGGGGGAAAAGAAATCCTGTTCTACCAAATAAAGGGCGATTTTTTGTCTTAATTAATTTTTTTTTATTCGTATGAGAAACATTACACTACAGTTTAAAAAAATCTGAAGTAATGTCTCATGTTTTGACTGAATTTCAGTTTTATTAGCTGTTATAATCAATAATTCGTGGGGTTTAACATTTCAGGGCCACATCATGATTGTGAGAGATGCCGTAGTCGAGGGCTCTGGAAATTTCGCCCACCTGGGGTTTTTCAATGTGCACTTAAGTACACAAGCTTCGAGCATTTTTGCTTCCATCAAAAATACATTCGCCGGGGCCGGGATTCCATCCCACGACCTTATGATGAGCAGTCAAACGCCACTTGACCATCGTGGTGGGTTTGTTTTATTTGTTTTGGCATAACGCAATCGCTTAATGTAATCTGGATATTTCCGCTATGTGGTTTTCTTAATCTCTCTTGAATACACTGTCAAACTCAAGTGATTCAGTGATGAAACCAATGGTCATAATAATCAGGCAGCAACCCAAGTAAAGAATGTATTGTTTAGGCATCGTAATGGGTTTCTAAACAACAATATTTGTTTAAAGCTTGGCAAATGTGATTTTCGATTTCCAGTTTGTTTTGAGGTGAAGTTTTTCATGACATTGAGGTACAAGACATTACTGTTGTGTGTCTTGGAATCATATGCTTGCCTTTGGTGGATCTAATTCTGTTGAAGGTTCTGGTGAGCATACTGAACTTGGTAATGAGCCTTTGCTATGCTGCGTTTTGTTTGAAGCTACAATTTTGGTTAGTTTATTGATTAACTTAATCGAGTCTCACTGCAGTGACTTCAGCTGTGTTTAGCCTTCTGAATCTTTTAAGTAGGTAAGTGTGCTTCTCAGAATTCTTTTATTTAACATCTGTTTCGTGGGGACTCAAGTTGATATTTTAACCTGTTTCGTATTATTTTGTAGTGCACTTTTTGATTGAGTCACATTGCTCCGTTGTGCTAGCACATCGAAGTGGGAATTTCCCAAAGATTTTTAAAAAAGCTCAGACATGGTTGTTGTCCCAAGGCTTAGGTGTTTTCTAACTGTATAATTTCGTATGTTTAATGGCTTTGTTATTTTCATTTTATATTATAGATCTGTTGTTGATTACATCGTATTCTCAACATTGCGCGGAGGTGGCAGCATACTAGCCAATTTAAGATACTTGCGGTGCATGTGCTCTTTCAGGTATTGTAACTGCAACGCTGGAGCAATGGGAGTTGTGAATGTACGTTTTTATGTGACCGCATTCAGCCATGTTCCAAGCATCCTGTTATTGAACTGCATACATACAAGCTTCGTTTTGTGCATTGTTTTTACAAAGTGAAGTGATTTAGGAACATAATTTCCCATCTGTTCTGCTTGGTGAATAATGAGAGTGTCAAGCCACCTGTCTTTTTTTTTTATGTTTGCGTTTCTGTTACTAAAATAAACAGGCCTCCACAGTTTTCTAGGGTATTCACCTTTGACCGTCATTGTCCTTTATGATATGCTAATCTCAAGGACTTGTATTTCAGCTATGCAAATTAGATTTCGGACAAGTTCTGATGGAAGATGAACATGGCAGCACTTTCTGGTTCACTTTGAAGTAGTATGGCTGGTTGTTGAGATTCCAAATAGAGAGCAGCTGTTTAGAAAAAATCGTTCAGCAGTGCAACCATGAATGTTTGACCAACACGGTAGGAGTGAACTGAAAGGTTAGTGTAATAGTGTGTTTTAGCTAGGCGGTGGATCATCCTAAACATACTTACAGTGAAAATGGAAGTAATGATGCAAATGGGAAACAACTCAACCATCACCAAAACTTCTTGATCCTAGTAACTCAGGAAGTTATTTTAGTATGCACTGTGCTTCCTAGTCCTTTTGCTTTGGTGGTGGGTCTGGTGTTTGTGTCACAAAATTTGAGCACATTGATGAACACTGAGCAACAATGATCAACTGTATAGTCAATTAGTTGCTCTCAGTTTGCCCTTGGAATTTGATCTTGGCTCTGAAATTCATGTTGCTCTTCACAAGGTGTGACTTTACGATGCACAGAAATGGAAAGCTGCTTTTATAATCTGCGAAACATATCCCTATCACACGGGCCACATAAAGTGCACTTTGTGTTTGTGCACTTTCATTCGCTACTGCCGTTCGCTGGCTGTCACATGTCGCTTAGTGACATTCGGTACAAAGTGTACTATCCGGTTAGTGCGGTCGTCAAGCTCGCTTAACTACGACGGAGTGTCTAGCCTCGGTAGCAGTGGCTCGAGAATAAATAAGTTGTTATACAAAGCTCAGTTCATAGAATTTTTTACACTATTGTTTTTGTTATTAGGAATGTTTTGATGTAATAAAATTAGCACTCAAACGTCGTGATAACAAAGTTGCATATTACATGAAAATAAGTTTGTTATATCCAAAAATTCATTATGAAGGCCTATTCTTAACACTATATTTATTGCAAGACTGTTCTTCATTTACTTCATTATAACCAATAGTTCTTTATATCAAGTGTACCTTATAATACTAATCTGCGTTTCTCACTCTCATGCAGTTTATATAGCCACTGCTGCCAGGTGCATGCCCAGCACTCTCCACACAATGGCCACAGCTGCCGCATTTGTATGTGAAGTTTATTTTAAGCTCTGCTTATAGCTGTAACACACTGTTCGGAAACATTGCCTGAAGTAACAAGTATCTGCTGTGCTACTCAATCACTCGCCGCCATCACCATCATTTCTAAAGTACACTGCTCTTTCTCGCGTGGCAGCATGTCACCAAAGTAACATTTCGGGCGCGTAACTGCACTCGTTCGAAGTGAACTGAATTCGCCCATGTGGTCGGTGTATTAGTCTATCCTATTACTGCTCGTCAAGGAGTGAATTGCTTATTCATTTACAACACTGTGTCTTGCGAGCTCACCGAGTTTTCACTGCAAGTGTAAGCCTTATGATGTGTCCAATTTACCTATTCTCAGTTTTGTCTAGTGTAGTAGTGACAATTTTTTCAGTTATCTATTTATAAGAATATTGAGGAATGGTGTTTTTTTCTCCAGTTTTCCTTGTAGTGCTTTTATTCGCTGAATAAATATATTGTGCTATATATATATATATATAGATATTTTTGGCGAGCTCAGAGAAAGCAAGTCATAATGTGATGTATGCATTTTCTTTCTTTTTTTTTGCTTCTGAAGGACTCATATAATTCTGTTTAAATGCTCTATTTCTGTTACGTGGTTATTTGTGCATTTATAATGTGTGATGCTTTGTATTCGTTTGTGACAAGTATTTAGGAGTATTACCATGGTGCACATCATCGGCGCACCATACGAATGCTTTTAATAGCGTATTAATTTATGTTCCGGTTTGCTGCATAATGCATAGGTGTTATTTGCTACACAGTGTGGGGTTTATTTGACGTTTCTCATACTGGTCGATGCATTCCAATAAAACTTCTTTTTTGTACGCCTACATCAAATTGGTTCCGTCCTTCTATCATTTCTTCATAATTTTATGACGCATTTATTCAGTCTCCTGTAAAAGCAATTTTTTATCATGTTTTTCTCATCACCACAAGTACACTTTTTTTTTAATCCAGACATTCAAGGTTATGCGACTTCAAACACATTACATTCCCGGGTTTCATTTCTAACTTGCCCGACCTACATGGTCGAATATGCGAAGGCCACCTAAGCCCGAAGCATGTGATAATAAATTTTCTTTTTAGTGGAAACAAAATCGACACTAAGGATGGCAGTGGTAAAATTTGGGTGTGTTAGATAGGGTTCCTGCGAACAATGTTCACAGCACTTGCGTAAGTTACTCTTCATATTAAAAGTGTTCATAGCACGTGCATATCAACAAAAATAATCATGGCCTATTCCTCTGTTTCTTCTTTTTTCTCGTGGTCGATGGCTCGAACAACGTGTTTGGGCAGTGTGCGACTAAAATGCGTTAAAGGGAACTTCCATGAAATGTTTCAATGAAGTCGGCGTACATGAGTCGGCAAGCCGTTTCCCCTGTTATACAGAAAGCCATCAGAGAAACATTTCAGCTCAAGTATGTGTAAATGTGGACGCAGTCCTTAAAGGGACACTAAATTCAAATGACAATTTATGTCAGACTGAAAGTTCAATGCATGACAAAATTTAAAATGACAATAATATCAACAGCAGTGCCCTACTTAGCTGAAAATTAGGGTAAATGCACAAGGACACATTCGCTGCAGTAGGACATTCTCCAAATGGTACCGATGGCATCTGATGAACCACCTACTAATAATCACTAGTAGGTAATCGATCTACCCTCACTAAATAAAGAACCTTCTGTGCCTCAAGAGATGCAAATAAATGCTGCTTGTTCATTTCTGTTTGATTCATGAAAAAAAGAAACACCGGACTTTACTATGGGGAATGGCACAAGTGGTTCGAAAATTCAATTTTCGCGTAGTTAAACTGGACAGGTCTTGCCATCTAGCAGGGCAAAGTTGAACCAAAACACGTCCGCCATCTCTGAGTCAATGGCAGGAAATTGATCAATGGCCATTGCTGCTGCTGTGGCTCCCGCTGCTTTTGTTCTGTCTACTAGTGTCGGCGATCGCGCAGTAAAGTCAGGCAACGTTGTGCACAGCAACAGTGATGTTAGTCAGTCTGATTCTTGAGGCAGGTAATTTGAAGTGCGCTAAACCAGTGCAGGCCACTAAACCATGATTTTATTTCATAATAAACCCTTCCTTGGCACAAAACTAACACTAAGGTTTCGGGACCGCTATCTCAACAATGAACGTCGACTTAATAGTTTCCATTAGTGTCCTTTTAAAATTACATGCATGTGATAGTTATTTGATGAGACAGGATAGCCATGTGACAGAGTTGCGGTATGATTGTGCAACTAATATGCATGAGGCATTGCGAAAACAAGATACCAACGAATATTAATACTCCTTTGTGTTTGTGAAAGCACATTTGGTTGCATACTTCTTTCAGCTAGGCTTTGCGAGGCTGACAGTAGTTCTGAGATAAGTTCTTGCATTTATTTGAATTTTTTTGTGACCTCTCACCGTTTGCTTTATATATGCTCTTTTAGCTGGCACATGGCGACACAGTCTTCTTACAGTCCACTGTGAGCTGTAGATCCCGATATAATTCTTTTGGAGCTTCTACTACTTCTTTGACAGACATTTTGTGACTGATCCACGGGTTATGGTGGCACACAAACATTGCAGTAAATAAGCAACGAACTATCTGTCCACCCCATTCTTAGCACTCTCACACTGTTTGTTATTTATGTAAATGTGTGTACACCCTGTTGTTGTGTGCAAAGTCTTGATATCAAGAGGGGCAGTTTATTTTTTAAAAAGTAATGTTACGGTGTCACAAAAACACCTAATGAGGATGAGTTATTTTGAGCCATTCATGATTCACAAGACAGCTACTTCACCACAACACATACATTCCATGTGTGTGGTAGCAGCTCTCAAGATTAATAGTTCATATGCGGAAAGATGCCTTCTGCTGCATGTAGACATGATCCAAACATTAATTCCTTCTTCTCACAGAATTTGTGGAAGTTTTTTATACATGATAGTGTTTTATGCTTGGGTCCACCAAGACTTCACTGACGGATTTACATCACAGATATGACATTGTTAAATGTACACCAAGAGATGGTAAAGAAAAAAACTGGACGCAAAAGTTTCATTACCGGGAATCGAACCCAGCCCCGCTCCGGTGGTCTAGTGCCTAACGTACTCGGCTGCTGAACCGCAGGACGCAGGATCGAATCCCGGTTGCGGTGGCTTCTTTTTCGATGGAGGAAGAAATGTTGTAGGCCCGCGTGGTCAGATTTGGGCACACGTTAAACAACCCCAGGTGGTTGAAACTTCCGGAGCCTTTCACTATGGCGTCTCTCATAATCATATGGTAGTTTTGCAATGTTAAGCCCCACTAATCTATCAACCTATCAATTAGGAATTGAACCCAGAACCCTTCACTCCGCAAAGCACAGCGTGAAACAAATTGTGCACAAAGCTAATGTTTTTCAGCGTAATAACGGCAATCTATTTAGATGCACCGTTTGGTATTGGCAGTACGCAGAGCTCGGAGGTACATGTTTTCGTCATCACGAGCGAGGTAGCACGAAATGTGGGCTTTAAAGATTGTTGCCCCGCTCCTTGCAATGCATGCGAGCCCCTAGCCGCACATTGTTCAACAGGGCGTGCGCACCCATGCGTGCAGGGTTATCTTGTGATGGAGGCAGTCAGTATGTCTTAGTCTTTTGCTGCGAGTTTGCATTGAAGTGACAGAGTGTACGAAGGTCCCTTCACTTGCTGCAGCAGCCGTGTTTGCTAAAGAAGTATGCTGCTCAAGCACAAAGAACTAGCAACTGTCAGTAACAACTGGCAGTTGCTAGTTCACGCTCATCCTTTGTGTGTTCTTTACGTGTGTCTTTGTGCTTGAGTAGCACGGTGCAAGTTTCATGCTGCTTGCTGTTATTTGCGTGACAATCCAGTCCATTACTATAGCATCCATTTCTTCGTGCTGGCGAAGTGAAATGTGCTTCACAAATGTGCTGAAATGTGCTGAAAGTTTCACTTTTGTGTTGTATATAGAGTAGACTCTCATGCGATGAAATTTTAAGGGACCAAGAAAATATGTTCCATTTAACAGGAGTTCTGTTTACTGAGAGATGATCAGGGGTGCAGAATGCAAAAACAAACCAATCTTGTCAGATGTATTTGTTCCATTTAAGCAGAAGTTGTGGTTGGCAGACTTCATTTTACTGAGAGTCTACTGTACACCGAGTCCTATGATAGAGGGATCAGCCATATTTTTTTCTAACAGCCACTTAAGCATCTCAGATATATGAAGCCAACAATTATGAAAATGCAAATGCCCTTCATTCACACTTGTTGAACTAAGTACTCGATTTTAGCCTACAAGTTTGAATGAACCCTTAGCATGTGAAGCTTTATAGTGAGAAATCCAAGTGATTTGCTCACTCTTATTTTTCACATCTTTGGATTACATTCAGATTGCTTACTTTATCCAATGTATATTTATTTTCAACTGTTCAATTATTATTATAATGCTACCTTTGGGGGTAACATTGTAGTTGGTTAGAACACAGTAGACAGTTCTTTGTGAAATAGATATGACTGCCAGGCACATTCCTGTAGAAACAAGAAAGAAACAGAAAACACTTAGTCATGCATCTGAAAAATAATATCTGTTACGGTTTTACAGGTGATTCAGAAACGGGCATCAATACACTGCAGCTGGCTTGAAGCTCATATGCGTGTTTGTTCATTACACTTCTCCCGCTGTGATACATCTGTGCTACATAACCAAGGTGGAAAGGTGGGCATGTTGGTATTCCATGTTTAAGAAGGGTAAGAGCGCACTGAATACGAATACACAAAGAAACGACACAAAGCACTATGTGTGTATGTGTGTGTCCTTTCTTTGTGTATTCGTATTCAGTGTGCTCTTACCCTTTTTAAACATAAAAAGCTACATTACTGCCTGTTGGGTTCACGTTTAGGGCACTTGACCGATTCGTCATTTCAGACTTGTTAATTTGTGTCTTCTGTGTGTATAACACAACTTATGTTTCTGTTCACGCTGAGTTGAATGTCATTCTTGGGAGTGTGTTAAGCAGGTCAAGTCATTGACTACTCTCAGATAAAAAATTATTTTAGACCCGTGGCCTCACACCACAGGCTTGTGAAGGGATGTGGGCATTATGACCGATCGCCAATTATGTCAATGGGCTGCGAAAAATTTTTCTTCACTCATCCATTACAAGTTCTCATTATGGGGCTTCAGTAAGAAACAGGAGATTTTGCTAATGTTGTGTAAATTAGTGATCAGCTATAGTAGTATATTGTGCTATTAGACTTACTAGTACTATGTTGTGAACACACTGCTAGCTCCCTCCCACCTTTCAATATGTTTTTTTTTTCATTTATTAATTCTCTACCTTGTACCTAAGGTTTCAAACTGGATGCATTTCAAGGAGGAATCTCTATCATGCACCCTTTCCATCCAGCTCTTTCACATCCTTATCATTGCATTATGGTAATCACGACTGCTGTTGTATTCATGTTTAAAACAGGCACAAGCCATAGATGCCTGAATCTTCTTCATAGCAGAGTACATTGTCTCCTTCCTATATCAATCACTAATAACCACGAACAATATGATATGAAAATTTTTGTGTTATTCGAATCCACACGCTTCAGATAATGCTTGCGATAATTATGAAGTCTAACGCACCGAAAAGTTAGATAACTGCTTTTCGTTAGACCTTTATCGCTGGGATGGACATTACAATGCTTTTAATCATCAGTTGAAGAACTGAATAATAAATACAGACAAATGAACTTTCAATTAGCAACTTAAGACCCAGGTTTGTAGTGACTGCAAAGAAGCGAATGCCAAAACAATGCTTCACCGTATCGCTGGTTACTGTGAACTTGTCATCGATGTAGTAAGAAGAAAAAAGTGTACTTTTGTTTCAAATCACTTATCACCAGTACGGTAGTTCCTTTATTTATAACTTAATTATTGCAAGTAACATTCCTTTGACCATATCACCAAACACTCAAGTGGTCGTACAGGGAGATGATGTCTGTAAGGGTGATATAATATGTCCAAGCAAAACACACTCCTTCTTCAAACGCATTCCTACATAATCGCCTACATTTATGCTCCATCGAGTCACATATTTGTATTTGTAAGGCTAATAAATGGCTTTTTTACAGTTACACAAATATGTATTCATTCAAGCTTCATTATAACAAAGTTACATCTTATATGAAAATGAGTTCATTTTATCCGAAAATTTCTCATAAAAGTTATTCCTAACTATCTATTCAGAGACTGTTTTGCATTTACTTCAATGTAAGGAATATTTCATTATATCAGTGTTCGTTATATTGAGGCTTGAGTGTATATGAACGCCATAGTAAAGTTTGGTTTTGATTCGTTGCTAGCATGAAGAGGTGGTATATACAATTATTGGTGACATTGTTTGATAGAAAAAAAAGTAAATAAATCTTACATTTGCTTCGCTAGCTGCTGTCAGGCGAAAGCTTACTGTCAAAGGCTTCACGACCTGTACTTTCCGTTTGGCTAATTTGCTGAATGTGGTCTCGTTCATCTTCTCCTCTGGAATGTTTTCATGGAAAGTGAATCCTACTGACGTTCCATTTTTATTGTACCACCTGAACTGTGAACACAAGAAATCAACGGAAATGGGCACGGTATGAAAGCAGTATCAGGATATGTTACATTATAAATATGGCTCAAAACGCACATGGGGATTATACTACAACTCACACGAAAATTCTGGACTGTGAGGATGGTGCTCAACTTCGTAGATTTGGCAAGCTCGCTGCGAAAAGCTGTTAGAAACTTAGTTCTGTTGCCAGCGTCTAAGGTACAGGCTTTCAAAGCTGAAAAAGAGTAGTAATGAACGATGTGAATTGATGGCACTGGTATGACACCTTCGACAGATGTGTACTAGAAAATTCTATAGAAAGTGTGGAACATATATAAGACTTGAGAAGCAAAAATATGAAGACCTTGCGCCGCTAATCGAACAAGCTTGGCTTCTTTGGCTCAAGTCGTCTGCGGCCATAATTTTGTCCAGCGTAACTTCCCGACTTGCACAGTTGCAAACTAGGTACATTGATTTTAGGTGTTTTCAAGACTGTCTTGCAGGATATTATTCAAAATAATTGATTGGGGTATGAAGTCATATTCTTGGATGAAAACTATCTTGCACAGCAGGTACATTTTTAACAGTCATTCATCGTATATGGGGGGCTAGAAAGCAAAACTAAAAATAAGAATCATTTGAGCATCATTCGAGTAACTATCATACGAAAATACAAAAAAAAACACAATTATAGGTGTCTAGAGAGAAGTTGATACACAAAAAGACACAAATATATGAGACGAATGTTGATACTAGTGTAGAGTTTCCACACTAGATTGATGTGATCACATAGATTTTTTCACAGTTTTTGGCTTGGCCCAGTTATGTTTGATTTAATAAACAAACTATTGTATAATCTTGCACTGAACTGCATGGCGTCCTGTCATGTTACTTTATGTCGTGTTGCTTGTCTTAATCGTTTCCCCACTATTCGAGTCTCGACTTTCGCGAGATATTATTTCCTGTGTTTTGTGAATGCATGTTCGCCCATGCTGGAAACTCCGTTATAACATATATTTAATATGTGTCACGTGACTACCTCATGTAAAAGCACCAACAGATATCGTTATTTGCCCCGCCGCGGTGGTCTAGTGGCTAAGGTACTCGCTGCTGACCCGCAGGTCGCGGGTTCGAATTCCGGCTGGGGCGGCTGCATTTCCGTTGGAGGCGGAAATGTTGTAGGCCCGTGTGCTCAAATTTGGGTGCACGTTAAAGAACCCCAAGTGGTCGAAATTTCCGGAGCCCTCCACTACGGCGTCTCTCATAATCATATGGTGGTTTTGGGACGTTAAACCCCACATATCATCATCAGATATCGTTATGAAATTATACAATTACACAACTGTCTCAATAGGCCTAATTATGTTTGCCTTCCGATGTCGAATGAATAATTTGCCGGCAATGCACTCTCTTCACAGGATTGTAAGTAAGCCTACGCCTTAGTAGATGTATAATGCTTTGCAGGCAAGCCACCTGGTCTGCTGGCACTGCATGTTATGAAAACGTGCTAATGCACAAGTTCCAATAACACCTATGCTGTTAATAAATTGGAAAAAAAAATCACATACATTTCTCATGAAGACATACAATTGAGCCCCTTTATAAGAGACACTGATATAAGAGATGTAAGAAGCAAAAGTGTGCCTACAGTAAAATACAGGTTGATAAGAAAATGCATTCTAGATACCCTGCTTATAAGAGACATCTCATATAATAGACAAGAGTTGCTGCCTGAAGCATGGCTCTTATAAAGGGATTTACTGTAGTAGGTTTCAAGGCATTTGCTCTAAGCCAAAGACCAGAAGTGCGAATGTTAGGGTGTCAGCTTACGTTTGAAGTTGATGTAGTAAGAGGCTGCTGGCTTCTCTTGTATACAAGCATGTTGGCTGAATACATCTTGGTCAGGCACAAAGGAGTTGAAGTAAAGGTAGTTTCTTATGGTTACATTTTGCTCTGGAAATGCCCAAGACCTCTTATACTGTAAAATCAAGCAATGCGTTTTATGTTGTTTGCTTCTGTGAACCCATTGATCAGCAAAGCTTTGCTAACTATAAAAGTATCCTTGCAACCTGTGTGCTGTCTTGCTCATAGACTGCCTCTTGTATCAGAGAGAAGATGTACTCATTCCTGTACCGATCCATTCTCTTGTCATGCTGAAATTTAACAAAACCACTATAAAGAACATGTCATACGAAAGCTCATTGTACAGGGTGTTTCAAGAAATGCGTCAAAAGTCTTCAAAATAAGGAAACTGCGATATTATGCTTCCTGTTTTTGGCGTCACTTTTTCTGTGGTGGCAAACATTCTATAATGACCATGGGTATACAATAAACCTTTTCACAAAAGGCTTCTTGGGTACCTTCGTAATCACCGTAGGGCTGTGCTAAATAGGTGCGGCCTCCTCTCACCGACAACATTCATTGATGAGGTTGTGATTTCGGCCTTTGTACTCTCCTGCTCAAGCCTAGAATGGAGCTGTTCCGTCTCTTCTGCGAAAAGTTCTATACTCATACAGGTTAACTGAGGTTTCAGATAAAGGAGATAGACGGCTGGGACAAATGAAGAAGTCCTTCTGGTGGAGTCCGTCTGATTTTAGCGTTCCAAGAAGCAGCCTCTTGTAATTTTTTCAGAGTAATAAAATCTGAACAATTTTTCTTTCAAAACTGAAATCGAAACATAGAAGAGCGTAGCTGCTGTACTCTTCGGCGACATCCAAAGCGAGTGAGTGTCGTCATATAAACCATCAATCTTTGTTTCATGGATGTGTCCTCTGCACTTACCATGATAGCACACATGACACATAGAATCATGAACCCAGAAAAACCACTTGTTTTCATAAACATTTTTGTTATTCAGAGCATTTGGGCTTTTAACAAATCAATTTCAGTTTTGATAATGAATTGTATTGAATTTTATTACGCTGTGAAAATTACCATTGGCCTCTGTTTTCAAAAATCCAATACTGATGATGTGGTCTTTGTAGCGAGGGCTCCAATTTTCCCATTCGTCCTGACTTCCTATATTCTAAAATTAAAAAGGTAGTTTCTTTAACTGGTGCTGTACTTGAAGTCTCCAGACACCTTGATGTGTCTGCCAGCTCAAAAAAGATGATTATAATGAAGGCAGCAAGCAAACATCACATTTTCACTTTGATTATTTTGAACGCATTACCTGAAACAAATGAAACCGTTGAAAATACTCACCAACGAAAAGGACAGCTGCCTTTTTTTTATTGAAGACTTTTCCATGTTTTTGAGCAGCTCTGTCCACGTCTCAGCTTCAACACCCATTACGGTGGCCTGTTAAGCAATCATTAATCAGGATGTCTTTAGAGCGAAAGCTGTTATCAGATCAGAACACAGGTCACGTGTGGCACCGCTGCCGCCGGTGTCCGTAACCAGTATAGCAAGAAATAAGAATAAGTAAGAAACACCAAGGGTACAATGGGATTTGAACGCAGGTCCACTGCGTGCTAGCCCAGCATTCTACCACTGAGCCACGCCGGTGCCTGTAAATCGTTTATAAACTGGTCTTAGACAGGCTTGATGTCGGGAAAGGAATCGCGTGTATGTGAGCACTAAAGCGTTTTAAAACATCAAAGGAACAACCAGGCATCACACAATGGGAATCGAGTTCTTTGTCCAATGCTCCAACCCATTTCAAAAGCTTGTTCCTGATCACTTTTAACTGTGGCACATACCCACTTCAGGCATAATTCTTGGTCGTCGTCAGCCACTACATAAGAAAGTTCAAAATTCCTAGATATAGTGTGTAGCAGATACCACGCTTCTTTAAAATATGACAAAGGAGAGCTTAGTGAATGCCGACCTAATACTAAAAAGTTATAATTATTTAGGGCATAGTGGGTACCCAGCAAGTGCGCTTGTAGCAGTTACCCAAAGAGTGTTTAGAAAAGGCAATGAAAGGCCGCTCTTCCAGCTTTTGCTGTAACTGTGCTGGCCGATTCGCGCAGGCCTGGTGGCTTTTTTTTTTACCAAGCCGGCAAAAATTCAATGTGATAGGTGCACATTAAGGTGAAGTCTATGTTGTGTACTGTACGGTTGTCATGATACGAAAGTGCGAAATTTGAAGTGGGTGCTTGGTCTTCCATCATACTCGGAAACCATTGATGTGAGCAGTATTGTGTTGCCATATTATTATTTCCGTTCTTTCTTTAACACGGAAATGTTTTATGTTGAGGCCTACAATGACTTAACTGGTGTATTTCCATCACGGATATGACGTAATAAAATATACACTAAGGAATTGCAAAGAAAAAAAACGAGAAGGAAAAATTCAACCGGGGCGCGTCGAACCAGCGACCTCGCGCTCGTGTGGGCGCGACAATAACCACTATGCCAGAGTGAACCTTCGTCGTGTTGTTAACGGCGAGTGAATTACATACACCATGGACGGCTGGCGGTCCTCAGCCCTTAGCAATTTCAGCGAGTTTTCGTCATGAGTAGCGAGATAGCATAACGGGCGTGTCACCCCGCGCGTTCATAGCGATGCGCGCCTCCACCTGGCGTGTCAAAGTATGCATAGATGTTCTTTAGTGTGGTGGCTCACTCGGGCACGCGCTTCTATCAAGATTTGGACACTTTTTAACTCTTGTGCTTCTACCGCAAGTTGACTATGAAGTTACGGTAATTAAAGAGCGCTCAGACGTCACTTCGCTCGCTGCCATGGCCGCGTTTACAAAAGGGGTGGGCTGATCACACATGAAGAATGTGACAGTTCGTCGTGCTCATCCCGTGTATTCTTTTCGTGCGTCTTTCTTTCTGTTTTAGCAGCGTGCTTTAAGGGTCGAGCTGTGACAGCTGTTTGTTTGTGCTCGTTATGTGTATATATGCTCATTTCGTGCGTTCTTTCTACATGAAGTGGGCGTTGCTAGTTTCAAGCTGCATGCCATTCTTCGTGGCTGCATGCCATTCTTCGTGTGACATTGTAATTTGTTGCTCTAGCTGTCATTTCTTTGCCCTTGTGGTGAAATTATGCACAAGGCAAGCTCAACTACCCCTACGATAACATCTTTCATTCGGTGTACTACTGATTCCTTAAGAGAGGGATCAGCCACGTTTTTTTCCTTCTCTTTTTTCTCAAACTTTTTTTGCACTCATCTACTCACCTCACCCCCTTTACTAGCCCAGAGTGGCCAGCTGGTCTCAGGCATAGCTAACTTGCCTGTCCTTTCATTTTTTTCTTTTTACCTCCTCCACCATAATAAAACACCCAAGCACGATGCAGAGGACTTACCTTCCCCTTGTATTGTAGATTTGAGTTGATTCTGAAGAGTTCCTCAGGCGTCTTCAGAGTACCATTGGGGTGGTTCCAGAAATAACCCTTCTGCTTGCCTTCCCACAGGCAGGTCGATTGTGCCATGCTTGAAACATATGTAAAGCCTACAAAGCATCAGAATTAAAATGAATATGTATGTTATATTGACAAACACTTATGGACTTGCAAATCTGCATATAAAGAAACGATCACATTCTGATGCTCCAGTGCTTGTTATTTTTTGCTCATTACAACAACCAAATCGTGTGATGCTGTTTGCTTTTCAAGGTGTGTGTTTCTTTTAATTATTTATTATTCAATGGTTGAGGCGCCTGGCTGGACATATATATGACTGCTTGTGCATACACCTTGCACAAGTCCTTTAGTTCATGTGAAGGGAAGCTATATAAAGGGCTGAGCTTATCTTACCTGTTGTCAGGTCGAATAACAGGGATATAAACTCTGACGTATCGCCCACAGATTGTAGAAGTTGTGACCTTAGGTCTTCTTCTGATGGTCTCATATCAATTCTTGCAAGCTTTAACTCACTATCATACCATACCTGAAAAAAAAAGAAGAATAGATAGTACAGAACGAATACGTAGTACCCATGAACATGTAGAATTAAGGGCAATCAAGGGATTTGGTGTAGAAGCTTGGGTGTGTTGGTAAAACACTAGAGGGAACTCGTCGCAGTGGAATATGGGAAAAGAAACATGGGACACACATAGGTCTGTCGGGAAAAAATCAAGGTACTCAATTCGGTTCATCACAAGGCTAAATTGCTCTGCCATTGTTAAAGCGTGGGCCACTTTGATTTGACTAAGATTATTGACGTTGATGGCTCCTCGTGGTCTGACGATGACTCTATAGTGCTCCTTTTGTAGACGAGGAAGTCGCGATGCAGGGATGAGACGCTTCTTTACACCGACGAGTGCGCGACCTCAGCCGGAGACGCCACGTTGTACCAAACTTGCATACGCGTCTTGCACGGACGCACCGTGTTGCTTGCACTTCGATAAGGCCATTGTCCAGCCGAATTCAAGGCACTCTTCAGTGGTAATGTCCACCCCTTCTACTTCAACTTGTGTAGACATGTTTTGTTCACAAAAGCGCAGCCGCACAAGGCGCGGCACAAGAGGCGTTTGATGCGGCCTGGCAGAAAAGTTCCAGAAACTCTGCAGTAAGGTCACTCACCGAGAAAAGTCCAGTATCGGTGTGATTGGTAGCCCAAACTGCATTGAAAGACTTGAAGCTCAGCCACAGACACCACAAAGTTGCATCCAAAATCATTTAGTGAAACAAGAACCGACATTTGTACAACCACACTTGAGCTTTTGTAGTAGAAAGACTTGAAATTCATTCCGTGGGCCTTTATGCAGAGCCCAGTTCTTGGACTTCAGGCATTGAATCTAGGCAGAACGTGGTGTTGTATTGCTCTGAAACTCCTTGCAGATCTAACACCGCCCGTCTATTTTTGTGCTAATGCTGTCTTTTGCTGAACGCTTGCACCTCATTAGATTGTTCAAGAATAAGAAGCTAGATATATTTTGACATATCTTATTCACCTCTTTTTTTGTTTCAATGCAGAACTGCTCAGGAGTTTCATGGCTTTCAACTTCGACTGCCGGGCTTTGCGAGGCAATGAATTTAATACTGGGCTTGATTCAACATTTCTAGCCCTTTTCGTGTATTCGAAAAATACTTTTAAAACTCAATCCCAGGACGTGCTTGTGAATGACCTCTAGATTCCGCCATTTCTTTATGCGTGTCTTGAGAGAATTCTCGGAAGCACAGAAAAACTTCGATGCAGCGCGAATGGTCAGAGTCATGTCTTCAAAGGCAATCGGTGCTTTTTTATGTCGATTTCCTCCGAGGAAGCTCTACATGATATTCCCTTCTATGTCCAAAGCTTTCTAAACAAAGGAATTTTATATATATTGAGTGTAGGGTAATGGTTAAATTAATAAAACGCTCTCTATAAGTAAATTTGATGAATTTTTGTCGAGTTTTGCCCCTCTCACATTCCAGAATTAAAAGTAAAATTCGCTTTGACCCGAAGCACTAAACGTACTAAATTTTTGGTGTTATGTAGCTCGTAGTGTAAAATGATAAAACAAATAAATACGTGGTTCTACTGACGCAGGAGTATCTTCACGCACGAATCCGAAGATTTGGTCGAGCATAATTTCATTATACTTTTTGACGGGTCACGAACACACCGACACCAGCCGGATAATTTTCCCAGGCGAATACCGTGAGCAGAGATCAACTATTACACACAAAAAGGTAGACAAGGACCAGCAGTTATCGCTGAAAAACAGAAACAACGAAGAGTAGTTTTTGTGTTACTTACAGAAGCCGGCAAGGTCAAAATGTCGTGTTTTGCCACATGTCTCATTTTACCCCACTCTACCCTACTACTGTTGAAAGGGGTGTCGCACTAATAACAATATAACAATGGAACCCCTAGGTCTCGAACATGCTTTTACTTATGAGAGTAGCTCCAGCAAAAGGCTACGGAGTCAGTGGGACAATACGACACATTTATTCGTGTGATATCCAGGTGCATACCATCTTTCAGGCGCAAAGCACCGTATAGGCTGGGTTTTTTGGCACCTCCTGTTGTCACGGTGTGTCATATCGTCACGGTCTACATCATATCCATCTTAAAGTGCACTTCACATGATGACCTTATCTTGCATCATGGCGACACCAAACCAACAAAATTTCTGACGCAATCAGGACGTGGTGAAGCCCCTGAGGGTGTCGGCTTGTCGGCGTCTAATGTAGTCATGGTGTGTGATGTATATTCAAGGTTCATCATAAAAAAACAGGTAATGGCCGCAAAAATAGTTTAAATCCCACTACTCGCCACCGGTCCACTAAAAAAGAAGAAGGCAACGGTTGGCCCTAAGGCAACGGGTAGCGAAGCCTCCGAACTATGAAATGGGTCGAACTCTTGAGTACCTTATAGTGGGGCTATACCCAACAAGGACGCCGCTCGCACTGAGAGCCCGTGCTTGGCCGTTACTGTCGCCATTGTGCTTGCTCGCTGTGGACCGGCTATTAAACGCCTTAACATTTTGGTGGAGAGTGCTGTGCCCTTCAAACATCTTCGGTTCACATTCGATGCCCTTGGAGCTTAGATCCCGTACCGTGCCTTCAACCATGCAACAAGACGCCGCCCAGCAAACGCTTCCTCCTGCGCCGACGCCATGTTCCGGTGTCCCCCGCATCCGCGACCCACCTGTCTTCACCGGCGCGGATGGCACCGACATCGAGGACTGGCTCGTCATGTACGAACGCGTCAGCGTCCCCAATCATTGGGACGAGGCAGGTAAACTCGGCAACCTGGTTTTCTACCTCGCGGGTGTGGCTGGCATGTGGTATAACAACCACGCGTCTGATTTCGCAACCTGGTCCGATTTTAAGACCGCTATCACCAACGTTTTTGGCCGCCCTGCCGTTCGTAAGCTGCAAGCCGAGCAGCGCTTACGCGAACGCGCCCAGCAGGCCGGTGAATCATTCACCAGCTACATTGAAGACGTCTTGGACCTATGCAAGAAATGCAACGACAGCATGTCCGAATCAGACAAGATCCGGAACGTCATGAAGGGCATTGCCGATGATGCCTTCACGATGCTGCTGGCCGAAAACCCAGGCACAGTAGCTGAGGTCATCACGCTGTGCCAGAGCTACGAGGAGCTCCGCCGGCAGCGTTCGATGACCCGTCGCTCCACACCACGAGATGCAGGGCTTGCAGGCTTGGAGGCGAGCTGTGACCAGGTGGCACTGCTGGCAGACCTCAAGTCCTTCATACGTGAGGAAATCGCACGGCAGTTCTCTCTCCTGCCCTTCGCCCACCCACCGGCTGCTCAACAATCGGCCACTACCATTTTCCTTCCCATCCGCCGAGCGATTGAGCAGGAAATAGCGGAGGTTATGCCTGCGTACCACCCACAACAGCTTCCGGCTCCTGTATCCCCAAGTTACGCCCAAGTGGTCGCCAGGCCGCCTCCAGTCGTTCAAGCGCCCGCCCCACTGACTTACGCCGAAGCTGCCGCACGACCTCCATCCTTTGCAGCGGGTATTCCGGCTACGTATGTTGACGTGACCTCTCAGACTCAGCTCCAGCACCCCCTGCAGCCTTTCCAGCCACCGTTCCGTCCATCGGCTCTTGCGTCATGGACAAGACCTACCCTGGCGAACCGATGGCGCACATCTGACAACCGGCCCATTTGCTTTGCCTGCGGTTACGCCGGCCACGTAGCACGTTATTGCACTCGCGTACAGACGCCCCATATCTCGTCGCCTGTTGCTGGCCAGATTAGGCGTACCTATCACGAGGAAACGCCGTCTATGCCACCGCCAACTCGCCTAGCTTCATCTTCTCGTAGGTCACCGTCTCCACGACGTCGTTCCCCGTCCCCCATGCGGCCAAGTTCAGCTGCTCACGAGCGGGAAAACTAGTCGTCGCAGTCCCCGAGGCAAGGACTGCGATGCTATCGCATTGTGAAAGCCCACAGAGCCGCCCATCTAATGTCATTGACGTGCTTGTGGACGGTGTTCACGCATCTGCTCTTATTGACACAGGAGCTGCAGTATCCGTTATGGACGAAAAATTTTGCCGCTTGCTTCGTAAAGTGACGACGTCAATTTCTGGATTGTCCCTTCGTACCGCCGGTTTGCATCGTATCCATCCTACAGCAGGGTGCACAGCTCGCGTTGTCGTTCAGGACGTTCTGTATGTCGCCCAATTCATCATCATTCCCGCATGCTCTCATGACGTCATCCTGGGGTGGGATTTTCTCTCCCGCAACGACGCCGTCATCCATTGTGCCGCCGCCGAAATTGAACTCTCCCCCTTCTCGCATTTGACGCCGGAAGACAGTTCTTCGAAAGTGAGCAAGATTCTCGTGAAAGACGATACCATAGTGCCTCCAAGATCCACGATGGGTGTATCTGTCTACTGCGCTGGACTCTCCGACACAATTGCACTCATTTCGCCATCCGACCGTGCTTGCCGAAGGAAAGGGTTGCTAGTACCTTTCGCGACCGTGCACATCACCCAGGGCAACGCCTCTATTTTCGTGACCAACCCATCCCCGTACACTGTTACCTTGGTTCGAGGGGAATGTCTCGGCAGAGTGGAACCAGTGGATAACGCACAAGTCCTGGACGTACCTGATGACTCGCGTTGTCCCAGTTTGCGTACCATCAGTGCTGTTTCCACTTCTGATTCGTCATCTCCTGATGTATTTGGCCCTTGCATTGATGACAACTTCACGTCGGTACAGCGTTCCCAGCTTCTGAACCTGTTGCGAGAATATCGTTCTTCTTTCGATGTCGGGCGAAGTTCTCTCGGTCGTGCGTCCGCTGTTACGCATCGTATCGACACTGGTGCCCATCCACCATTACGGCAACGTCCCTACCGCGTGTCGCCTGCTGAACGTCGGGAAATTAACGAGCAGGTTGATGATATGCTCAGACGCGACGTTATTCGGCCCTCGGACAGTCCATGGGCGTCTCCTGTTGTTCTTGTTGCGAAGAAAGATGGTTCTGCGCGGTTCTGTGTAGACTACAGACGGCTCAATAAGATCACTCGCAAGGATGTTTACCCACTGCCGCGCATCGATGACGCAATTGACAGCCTTCCCGGAGCCGAATTTTTTTCTTCTCTCGATCTGCGCTCGGGGTACTGGCAAGTACCCATGGCTGATGACGCTCGACCGAAGACTGCGTTCATCACACCCGACGGCTTGTACGAATTCAACGTCATGCCGTTTGGTCTATGTAATGCACCTGCGACCTTTGAGCGCATGATGGACACCGTTCTGCGCAACTTGAAATGGCACACGTGCTTGTGTTACCTCGATGACGTTGTTGTGTTCGCTCCAGATTTCTCTACGCACCTCCAACGTCTGAAAGAAGTTTTTGCACGTGTCAGCAATGCCGGCTTGCAACTAAATCTGAAGAAGTGCCGCTTTGCAGCACGGCAACTCACCATCCTTGGGTACGTCGTGTCCAAGGATGGCATTCTTCCTGACCCAGCCAAGCTTCGGGCCGTGGCCGAATTCCCCAAACCTGCGTCCGTCAAAGAACTGCGTAGTTTCGTGGGCCTGTGCTCGTACTTCCGACGCTTCATACGAAACTTTGCCACGATCATATCACCGCTGACGAAGCTCCTTGGAAGTAACGGGTCCCTCAATTCGTGGTCGTCTGAGTGCGACGACGCGTTCGCGAAGCTCCGCCATGTGTTGACATCTCCTCCCATTCTACGCCACTACGACCCTACGGCCCCGACGGAGGTGCACACAGACGCCAGCGGTGTAGGCCTCGGCGCTGTCCTGGCGCAGCGCAAACCCGGATTCCCTGAATATGTCGTAGCATATGCAAGCCGTACGCTCACGAGAGCTGAGACAAACTACACCGTCACGGAGAAAGAGTGCCTGGCGATCGTCTGGGCTCTTACAAAGTTTCGACCGTATTTGTATGGTCGCCCATTCGATGTCGTCACCGACCATCATGCACTATGCTGGCTTTCATCCTTGAAGGATCCCTCAGGCCGTCTCGCCCGTTGGGCTCTTCGTTTACAAGACTACGACATCCGCGTGCTGTACCGCAATGGACGCCAGCATGCTGATGCCGACGCCCTCTCGCGCTCCCCTCTGCCTGAAGGTGATGTGCTCTGCTCAGTATCTTCGGCTGCTGTTTCTGCCATTGACGTTGACATAATCGCTACCGAACAGCGAAAGGATAATTGGATCGGCCCGCTGATCGACTTGCTCTCTGATCCATCCGCAACGCCATCCACGCGTGCATTGCGTCGTCAAGCTCGCCATTTTGCCATTCGTGACGGCCTTCTACACCGACGCAATTACGACGCCGACGGCCGGCAGTGGTTACTCGTGATACCCCGCAGTCTGCGGTCAGAGATATGTGAATCCTTCCATTCTGATCCGCAATGCGCGCACTCTGGGGTATTCAAAACCTACCATCGCATTCGACAACGCTACTTCTGGCGCGGGATGTACCGCTATGTGCAGCAGTTCGTTCGCTCTTGCCTCACTTGCCAACGCCGTAAACCGTCAGCTCACATGTCGCACGGCAGTCTACAACCGTTACCTTGCCCTGACCGTCCATTTGGGCGCGTAGGTATCGATTTGTATGGACCACTTCCTCTGACGTCGGCTGGTAACCGCTGGGCCATCGTTGCCGTTGACCATTTAACGCGATACGCCGAAACCGCCGCTCTCCCTGCGGCTACTGCGCACGATGTTGCGTCCTTCCTGCTGCATCGATTTATACTGCGCCACGGACCACCCCAAGAGCTTCTCAGCGATCGAGGCCGTATCTTCTTGTCGGAAGTCGTCGAAGCCATTCTGACGGAGTGCCATTCTGTCGACCGCAAAACTACTGCTTACCACCCACAGACGAATGGCCTCACCGAACGCTTTAACCGCACCCTCGGCGACATGCTTTCTATGTACGTCGCTGCCAACCACACTAATTGGGATAATATACTGCCCTTCGTCACCTACGCCTACAACACCGCCCCTCAGAGCACGACTGGTTTTTCACCTTTCTACTTGCTGTACGGAAGGCACCCGTCGCACACCATGGACACGATACTCCCGTACACGCCGGATCCATCTGAGTGTACACCTATTTCCGAGACAGCCAGGCTTGCTGAAGAGTGTCGCGAGCTTGCCAAGACTTTTACGACGCAAGAGCAAGAGCGGCAGAAGAGTATCCGTGATGCCAGCGCCACTTCTGAGCCCACGTTCCTTCCTGGTGCGCTTGTATGGCTCTCGATCCCGACCTCTGCCGCTGGCCTCTCTTCCAAACTACGTCCCAAATACGAAGGCCCCTACCGTGTCATCGAGCGCACCTCACCCGTCAACTATCTGATCGAACCCGTTGAACAATCTTCGGACATGCGCCGCCGTGGGCGAGACATCGTCAACGTGGAGCGCCTGAAGGCTTATTATGACCCGCTCATAATAACAAGCTGTTAGGTCGCCAGGCGGCTCCCTCATCGACCCCGGGGTAATTGTAGCGAAGCCTCCGAACTATGAAATGGGTCGAACTCTTGAGTACCTTCTAGTGGGGCTACCCAACAAGGACGCCGCTCGCACTGAGAGCCCGTGCTTGGCCGTTACTGTCGCCATTGTGCTTGCTCGCTGTGGACCGGCTATTAAACGCCTTAACAATATATATATATATATATACAGAAGAATAACTTCGGTTGCTGCAAGGTTATAAATAAGTAGATGCGCTTTCACATAACAACTGTTTATTGTGCCGACGTTTCGACGAGAACCCCGTCTTTTTCAAGGCATAATCCTTGAAAAAGACGGGGTTCTCGTCGAAACGTCGGCACAATAAACAGTTGTTATGTGAAAGCGCATCTACTTACATATATATATATATATATATATATATATTCATATGTACGTCAATAATATACCGATACATAAGAATAACAAACGTAATATATAGTGGACAGAATGCACCTTCTTGTACGATAGCGAAGCAAAGCCGGCCTTCAGAAATCCACTTCCATCTAGTTGAAACACTGTCTCTTCAACGCTGTAGCTGAACGAAGATGGCATGTTGGGCAGTCGTCCTCTATTGGGCCTGTACTTGCAGTGCAGTCCCTCCGGAATCTGGGGATTCAGCAAGAATAATTGAGCATGTCTTCGATTTCAAGCCACAGCACATCATACAAACAGCCACGTCGGGCGACTTCACAGCCAGAGTATGTATACAAGTACGAATTTAAATCAGGAGAAATTTTGCATGAAAGCAAAAGCACGAAGGTATCGAAACTCATTAAAAGAACAGGCGAGATTTTTCTTGAGCCAGTGTTTTACGGCGTGATGGAAAGACACCCCTAAGAATGTTAAACCTGCAGCTGCCGATTCCAAAAAGCGTGGGAATATCTTATAATTTTCCCTACTGAGAAGCCACTATAAAGTAACAGTGTCTCCTCCAGCAACGCTGAACAGTGATTTAGAAGCCCATAGACTTCCTCGTAAGCTGTTCATTATCGTCAATGTTCTGCTGCTGTCACAAAAGCGACTGCAAACAGCTTGCGTTTTTACATATTGAACCGTTTTCATATATATATATATATATATATATATATATATATATATATATATATATATATATATATATATATATATATATGTGTATATATATATATATATATATATATATATATATATATATATATATATATATATATATATATATATATATATATATATATATATATATATATATATACATATATATATATATATATATATATATATATATGAAAAGCAGGTAGAATAGCGTGATAGCATACTTTAGTACTCTGTATTAATGCTTCTAAGTGCTCGTCGTCACGTAAAGCCCCATAATTTAGCGCGTGCTCGCGAGCCAGGCGCTCCTGGTGCTTCGACTCATCAGCAGGTGCCACTAGCCTTTCAGTTTTCAATTTTTGTGATGTCGCTCATGAGCATCGGGTCGTGTTGGACGCGATGGTGGCATCCGTGCTTTGCTCAGTATGAACGAAGGTTTATCTGCACATTTTAAAGTTGCATTGCAAAACTTTTCCAAGCAACCATCGAATCGCTTATTTAAAGAGGACCTATAACACTTCTCCAAGTAGCCATGAAATGGATTCACCAAAGGCCACTTGCTGCCGCACGAATTCACCGTTGCAAAAATATTCATAACCCATAGTTACAAAAACTTGTCGTACGCCGTAATTGCACTCTCTCTTCCCACGACCTGAATTCCCGGCCGCGTGCTGCTATTTATTATTTTGCTAGCGTGTTCTTGGGAGCTTCGACTACCGATTGGCAGCGTTTTCTGACCAAGCTCAGAAAGTGTTCTTGAATTGAGCTTATTGTGTCTCAAAACTAACCGCTGCAAACATGTTTTTAGAATACGTCAAGTACGAGCGGAGATAATTTCTGCACGCTATAATTGCTTTCTCTATCCTCCCAACGAGTGCACTGGAAGCGGAGTAGGTAGGGATGGCACGGGAAAGGAAGTTACGTCACGCGCGCATCAGGACCTTCATCACTTTCTTTTTTCTTCTTCGAGCGGGCGGCCTACTTTCAGTATCATCGCGAGTGACAGCGCGGGCTCGTGGTGGCCTCCCGCGGTGGCCTCAGTAACTATACAGCCCACAATGCTCTACTCGGCTTATGTCCATGAATTTGGCTATAAGCCTTGGTCGTTTGGGTTCATGACATCATTTGTAGAAAAAAAAAGAGAACGATTTTCAGCTGTGTGAGTAATAAGTGTTGATTCCAGGCTGCTTGCTGCGCTCTGATGTTTGGCTTGCGCTGTCTCAGGAGCCTTCATTTCCGATCGCCAGTGCTTTCTTACCATGCTAAAAAAGTGTTGCAGGGCTCCGTTCAGTTGGAAAAGATAATTGAAAAAAGTGCACTGCTGTTTCAACACTATAGCAACGATTAGCCGAATACAACAGTAAGAGTTCACATCATCAAAATCATACGCGTCTTCGTTTTCGTGCTGTGTGGTGGAGCCAAAAGTTATTTATCGCGACTTTGGTACATAAAAATAGGTATTCGCATTTAATGAGAATAACATGGTTCGTTTTAGCCAGTGCAATCGGCAATCTTTTCATTAGTGCAGTTATTTCAATTCGTGGTCGTGGTGGTTGTCTGTGCTTTTAAGGAAGCTCCGACGCTAAAACTCTGGCCCCATCGAACTATAATTATGTAGGTCGTCTACTTGCCAAAAGCCAGTTTCTGAAGGTATAAGATTCTTCCGTGTTTTTACTAATTTATGTTGTTTGGTTAACGAAATTTTGAATGAGAAGTCTATTCTCACAAAACTATGACGGTAATCATTGCCACTTACATTACAACGGCTGCTTACAAGACCACCTCGTGATCGCAACTGATTTTTTTTTTTCATTCGTTAACCGAAGATCTTGAGTCCTGCGTGCTATCGTTTACTTTTCTAATGATAGCCTGAAGAATCGTTACCTGAAACGCATCAAAGGCGAACTTCGGGTCTTTCTCGTACCAAGAAACATACATCATTGCGTAAATATCTTGTGCATTGTTATTAATGTCGGGTCCTCTCATTTCGATATAAACTGGCACTCGCTTGTCTCCGCTCGGATAAGAAAATGGTAGGGCTGAAGAGAGAAAGGAGAGAAACATTACAAGCAAAGTTCAACAGATAAAAAAATAAAGCATGCAACTCTTATGTGGTGAGAACACTGTTTCTTAAGCATTCTGCTCTAATGACTCAAGTGATAAAAAAAGGAGATACGTTATGAGTACGCTCCACAACCCACAAGAATATTCATAACTATAGGTGTCATAAAATAAAATAAATTTCAATATAGCGGATGATTACGATATCTGAAATTTCAAACGCGTATTGAAAAGTCTTGCTTGATTCGTATCTGCCTCCATGATTCTCTATTAAAGTGGCTCAATGTTTGTTTGTTTTAAACATTTGGCAAGTAATCAGAACGCTTATTGTACTGGGGAAGAAAATGGAGTGATGTACGTGACGATCGCTCCGAACGACACTGGTGCACCACAGCGACAGTTTCGGCATAGGCTCACCACTTTGTCAGAAAACGCAGCGGGCAGATAAAGATTTCAAGCGGCTGAGTACCAATTACTTGATTTTAAGTAGCCAATGTAGAACCTTGCTCTCATTCAATGCTCGTGTACTCCTGGAGCAAACAATACACCTTGTCACCATTTAAACGTTACGTGTACGTTGTTGCGCACTATCGCCTCTGTATATACATCGAGCGCAGCACTGGACACTCGTGAGCGAAAGTATATAGGCCATAGAAGTGCGAGCCGAAGTCGCTGTGAGATGCGAGCCTTTTGATGTCGAGAGCATTGCTTTGGACAAAGTGGCAACGCTCTCAGACAGCGGGTGACTCGCCACCAAACCGTGTCGAAGGAAAATGTAAATGGCCGGCAATGGTCCGTACACGTTTGCTCACGGCTGCACGTGCACATGACGTAAAACTGCTCTCATGTCTCTTTATTTTTATTGCCCTGGCTTCTTATAGAAGAAGCCAATTTATCATCTGGAAACTCTTCAGCGTGTGTGCAGAAGGCCAAAAAACCGTTTTCTTCGCTCCCTCCACCTTTTTTTTTTTTTGTGAATGGAATGGCTGATTAAGTTATTGTGTGGGTAAATGAATCAGGAAGCATAAAGAAGGGAGATACGGGCAAGTACTGGTAAAGTCTATAAGAATGCCATTACGATCAATCAGCCTTGATGACGTCTAAAGCTGCGAGTCGAAGGCAATTTGTCACATCGTCAATACTTAGGTTCTTACCGTTTCCCCAATAGAAGTTCGAGCGCAGTGAAAAATTCAGATAGTCTTCATTCACGCATCCTCGGAAAATCTCGGATTGTATATTTCGGGTCTCTTTGCCAATGAAGCCCTCTAGGTAGGTGTAGTTGTACGGAGGGCCGTACTTCAACGCTTGGTTGGACGTGGGCATACGCTGTGGTCCGGGCTTAGCTGTCTTCGAGAAAGGGTACGACAGAATCTGAAGCGCAGGCTTGAACTTCGTCATTTCAACAGTCTCGCAGGTGTCTTCAATCGTTGAACTCCAGCCACTGGTTTCTGAGAGAGAGATAATGTGACAAGCGGAAAAAAGCTGACTCATTGAAAAGAAAAAAAAAACGACCTGTTTGCTAAACTCCACCGGGGTAATGCGTAAAAGGAGCAGCTCAAATGTAATGATCAAATATGCATTTGATCCAGCTCAGCCCGGGACCAACCAAAACACAAAGCCTGCGACAACGTGGCAATGTTGCAAGGCATAAAAAATGACCTTAACGATGGTTAGCCCAGACTGCCGTGATTTTTTCGCAAGTAAATTTTCTAAAAAGGTACAATAATAAACAGCAAAAAAAAAAAGGAAACCAATATGAGGAACGGCTACACAGGGCTGACTTTCAACTAAAACATGTCTCGCCCGTTTTTCCATTTTCCTCCTCATTCCCTTTACCCCTTTCTGTCTCAGGTTTTTTCATGCTGTTTATTATTGTGCAGAAATACCGATTAGCCCCGCTTACCAACTCTACAGTGTGTCCCCAATATCACGCAGCTTGGTTAAAAAAAAAAAAAGAGAGAGGAACGTCATTACGTGCCATCACATGCATATATAGTGCGCATTCTTTACTAAAGCCGCTAAAACCATGTTTCATGATCAAACGCCATTCGTTTAACTCTGCAAGTGTAAGCGACACAATCGAGGTTTTACCTGTCCGTTAGAATTGAGGTGTTTATGCTAATGCGAATCTAAGAAGTTGATGTAGTACGTTATAGGTCTGATGAATTGTATACATCAGCTGCCGCATTGAATTTCCGAAACTGGCAAATGGTGACGTAACAAGGACCGCTACAGGGATAATGCATCCCGTATAACTCAAGGACCTTTGCCGGACCATTTGTATTAACGAATTAATTGCTACTTACCGGGTCTGTATAGTCGATAGGACGTGACCGTTCCTCTGCCGTAATCGTAAATGTCGACAAACTGGACGCCGAGAACAGACGCTGATATTTTCGCTCTCTTGCCGTTATAGTCAAAGTACTCTTCAACCCATGCTGGGTGGTTTGAGTCTATGGTGTTCATTTCGTACTTGGCAATGTAACTGTGGCCGATTTCAGGTGGCTTTGGCCGGTCACCGTCACCTTGACAGAATGCGAGCATGAATTTTCGTGAAATGTTTTTGCAAATAGTGGGGCTTTGCCTAAATAGTGTGCTTGAGATGTGTAAAAAAAAAGTAATGAATAAATATGTTCTTAATTCATCCATGAACAGCAGGAAAGCATGCACAGGGCGTTTTCGCTTTGTAATTGTTATTTCGTTCTTGAGTGAGCGTGTGTGTGTGTGTGAACAATGCACGAACTGAAAAATGAGAGCTTATATCAAGTTGCTCTATTTAGGAGTTTGATACTGCGTTAGCAATGTTTCTGTTATATTTACAAGGTAGTTAAATGGCGCACGAAATCATTTTAGCTCTAAGCGAAATGTCGTTGGTTAATAAGGACGATGAGTTACTGTATCGCGTCGGGTAATTATGGTTTTGTCACAACTGTTGGGTCAGCGTTATCAACAGTGTGATTTTGTATACGGGCGAGATAAGAGCGAAAGATTTTTTAAAGGATTGGAGTTACCGTAGTACGGGACGATGAATATATCATCAGGCTTCTCGCTGCAACGTCCTGCGGAGTATGGAATGTAGCAATGTGCTCTCAGAAGAGTCACACACACCATAGCGCATTTAAGCCTGCGTCAAAAGAAAAAAAAACGGAAGTGTACACCTGTGAGCTTCGTTCACACAGGGAACGTCAGGTACCACTATGTGGTGTTCTTTTGTCCAACGTTGTCACTGGTGCTCACAAAAGACATGCACTAATACGAGCAGTACGCCGCGACAAGCGTAACGACATCAATCTATACAAGGACATGTGCTCCCTTTATTCCCTATTCAAAGGTCCCTAAAACAGTTTTGACAATTTTGTGCAAACACACTGAGCCGGCAGACCAAGTCTCAAGGGTCATTTACAGACTGATTTCAGCTATCTGCGTAAACCTGTATAATTTATGACAACGCTTTAATGTCACGAATCGCTGCAGGCCACTGCGGCTCGGTCAAATGCGTTTTCACCCGTCCATTCATAGTACGACAATGCTCTGGAAGCGCTACGTGAGAAATTCTGCTTATCGCGTAAGATCGGCTCAGAGTTGCTTTATATGCTACCTTTAGGTAGCAGAGTTGCGCCACTGCTTCCAGGTGCCGCTCACTGTCCCTTTGACGATTTCAGCAACGCTATTGGTCCACGTTGTCATAGATGGTTCATTTGCACCGCGGAGAAGCCTTCACTACGCGGACAACGCCGATACTCTGCAGATTCCAGGCAGCTCAAGCGCGATTGACATCAGCTGTCGTTATTCTAGCCGCGTTTCTTCATTATTGTAGCCATGTAGCTTGCTGGTCGCGAGAAATGTGGTAGCAAATGTATTCTGTGTTGTATTGTACTACGTACAACCCGTGAGATCAGATGCGGGTGCAGTGGGTGCTGCTATAGAAATATTCTGTTTAGTGAGAAAGGAATAAACGCCTGACTTTTTTTAAAAACTATACCTGGCACAGCAAAGACTGCTCTATTTGTATTACCCACAGATGAAGTGAATACTTTATACATGGCGAGTTTGTCTGCGTGTATAGGCTGCATACGTCGAAATTCACCTAATTGGTAAAACGCTAAATATAAATGAACAAGTTAAACTAGAATTATTCGAATTGGCAAGGTGTTGCAGCTAGCGCGTGATTTTAATGCAGCTATCAAACCTTAAGCGGATAGAATATTGGACGCCACAGGGCTGTTGAATAACGACTCACATCACCTAACGTGAGCCGTGCGTAACACGGGCGTCGCACGGCTTTTCTCGATTGCTATAACCCCCAGCCTTTCAGCTCGATTCAGTTCAAAACTATAAAACTTTAGCTGGATTTCTCACACATTTAACAATTGAGGCCAGAGCGACGAAAAAATTCTATCCTTAACTGGCTCGATCGCGATCAAAAGAGCAAAAATAATTTAGTATCTGTACATAGACATGGTTCGGGCATGTAGCACGTAGACAATAATTGCTGGTCATCAAGGGTAACTAACTGGATTCCCAGTGAAGGCAAGCGGGCTAGGGGGAGAGAAAAGGTTAGGTGGGCAGATGACATTAAGAAGTTTGCGGGTATAAATTGGCAGCAGCAAGCACAGGATTGAGTTGACTGGCGGAACATGGGAGAGGCCTTTGTCCTGCATTGGGCGTAGTCAGGCTGATGATGATCATGTTGACATGAAAACAACAACAACAAGAGAACAGAAGACGGAGCTAATGTGGGGTCAACTATATATATATATATATATATATATATATATATATATATATATATATATATATATATATATATATATATATATATATGAGCGGCTTTCCCGCAAGACATTTGAATGCAAGACGGCCCACCTTGGCGCAATCCTGCTACCTAAAAGTACCATATGCAGTAACTCTAGATGGATGGATGAATGGATTGATATGGCTGTACCCTTTAGATCGGGTGGTGGCTAACGCCATCAAGCCGTAATACTTAGTGAACCAAAAACTACATTTATTTTTTTCCTTTAAATAGTGAGGTTGAGGACTCGTACTTTGCAGTGAACTGTTTAATTTTCACTCGTGCTTTCACTTTAGCCACAAATCAGATAACCTCCTTCTAGTTCATTCTACCCGCCTTAAGTCTATTTTGCCCTCCCGGTCCCTAAACCCCAGTGCTTTGAAAAACTCTGTGCCATCATCCTGAACTATAAGATGAAGCCCTTTACAGAACATTATTAAGTGTTCGGATGTTTCTTCCTCCTCTCCACACGCACTGCATACTGTGTCTACCCCTTCGTATTTGGCCCGATATGTCTTGGTTCGCAGTACTCCCGTCCTTGCCTCCAACAGTAGAGAACTACCCCGAGTATTATCATAGATCCTTTCCTTGGCAATTTCCTGCTTGAAAGTTCGATAGATCTCTAGTGCGGACTTCTTAATCATGCAAATTATCCACATATCGGTCTCATCTTCCTTCACCTTCTTCTTAACCGATAATTATATTTGGTTTGGCCCCTGCTGTTTTCAAAGTATTTACCCGTCAATTTTCTGGTTCGCTTCCTCCATTTTGTATCCACATTCTTCATGAACAAGTAGCTGAAAACCTTCCTATCCCAACGATCCTCCCCCATTTCTCTTAATCGCTTCTGAAATTTTATCTTGCTGCTAGCTTCCCTGCCCTCAAATAATGTCCATCCCTTATCACCTTGTACTCCTTGATTTGGTGTATTCCCGTGAGCTCCCAAGGCAAGCGTATATCTATTGCACGTTGCTTAATTTCTAACCTTGCTTGAACTTCTGATCTCATGCGCAAGACCGCATTGCTTAACGTCCGACCAAGAACCGTGACCCCTTTCTATATTCCTCTCACAACATCATACCTATAGTAAAGTTCCACAGTGCCCTGTTTTTCATCACTGCTACATTCCTGTTGCCCTTAGTCGTCACGTATATTTCGTGTTCCCTTAGGTACTCGGTCCCATTGCTTATCCAAACGCCCAGATATTTGTATTTATCTGTTATCTCTATGGTGACCTCCTGTATTCTAAGCTCATTGGAATATCATTAAAAACATGACTGCTGCTTTTTCCTCACTGAATCTAAAATCTATTCTATCTTCCTCATTACCACAGATGTCCATCAATTTCTGCACATCTTCCTTGTTGTCGGCCATTAGCAGTATATTATCTGCGTACATCAATGCTGGTAGGAGAGCCTCGTTCCAGATAGGTTGGTAGGAGGGCGGCCCTGTCAAAGCAAATATCAACAACTCCGAAATATTCGTCTATGTTACCAAGACAGTGCTCATGCTGCCGGGCGCACTGGGCGATGATCTCCAAAATAGCGCACAACTTGTCGGTATACAATCACGGAAGTCATGACTGAAGTTTCATGAATGGGCGAAGCTCAAATCGTCGAGTTCGCTCAAACGAGCTCTGTGATGCCAGCGTGTACCATGAGTTGCGTATAGGTAAGGCAAGTGTGAGAAGCAGGACATGACGTAATTGTTCGTAGCGGCTTTGGTACACGGCGTGTCGATAAATTTGTGCTGCGAATGGTTCGATGATGTTCTATTCTAAATGCTGACAAAACTCTTAACACCGTAGAAGGGTCCCTTTAGAGAGGAATAGGTTATTTATGGCGGATATAGGTTTTGTAAAGGCTATTGACCGGGAAGGGAGGCGACGCTCTCCAAGGCCGAACCTGTGACCTTCGAATAACACGTCCGATGCTTTACCAACTTAGGTACAGAAGTGGTCATCTTCCCGTTTATTTTGTTAGGTATGTATGCGAATCGAAACATGGGAGTGTCAAGGCTGCTATCAGCCATGTCGGCGAGTGCGGAGCATTTCTTCTACCTGTTGGCATCACAATGTGCTCGATCCTTTTTATCCAGAAACCAGCGACTCAATAATTCGTCTCAATTCAATTAAAACGTTTTCCTTATCATAACCGCCAGTTTTAGAGTCAATCCTCTGTTGTGGGTAGGAAGCGAGAATCAACGCAGAGGCAAGCGAGCAGGCCATCGTACACAGGAATATTTTTCATAGAGAAGGTTCATCCATACACTTTGTTTCTTTGTGCGTGCCTTTGTGTGTGCTGTATGTATGTGTACCTGTGCGCGCAAAAGTTAAAGAATATGACAGCATATCCACGGGGTGAATGATGGAGAGTGGGGCGAAGCTGGGTACGCACGCCGCTGCCGCGCCGCTAAGGCCTCCCGTTCTCGTTCGCCGGGATCTTGTCGGCGCTGCCACGCAGCTTCACGGCACGCTTCTGCCTCGCGCGCTCGCACATGGGGCTTCCGTCTTCGAGCACGAGCCATCGCCGCCTTGCGCGCTCGTGCTCTGCAGCCTTGTCCCTCCGCCGACCTTCTGAACGCGCGCGCGCACCAAATCGGCTTGTTTTTTACTACACCGCGCCCTCTAGCGTACGGCACCGCTGATGAACACGCGATCGCTAACGTCTTCGTGTGACGTCATTCCTATTTTCTCGCAAGCTCGCACATCAGAGTTTTATCTTCGAGCGCGAGCCACCACCACCTTGCGTGTATCATACTTTTCATCGGCAAACCGTGAATCATCTGCTGGCCGCGTCCGTCATAGTCTGTCTGTCTGTCTGTCTGTCTGTCTGTCTGTCTGTCTGTCTGTCTGTCTGTCTGTCTGTCTGTCTGTCTGTCTGTCTGTCTGTCTGTCTGTCTGTCTGTTTGACGCACGGACGGACGGATGCATGGATGAAAGCATGGATGGACGCATGGATGGACGCATGGATGAACGCACGGACGACGAATGGACGCATGGACGAACGCAGGGATGAACGGAAGCAAGAACGAATGGACGGATGGAAGCGCGGACGGACTGACGGACTCTTCGCCCCACTTATCACCATTCACTCCATGGATATGCTGCGATTTTTTTTTATCATATACTACGAATAACGTCCTCCAGTATCGTACCATTTGCATTTTTCAGCGTATATGTATTTAGTTATATGCACAAGTACCGCCCTCTACGGCCGGTTCAAGAACTATCGAGAGGTGGCTATACGTACGATGACGACGGGACGCTCAGCCTACGACTTAAGGAGATTCGCTCTTAAAATTCCGGTAGTGGGTTTTTTCCCCCTACTTCCATAGTTATGCCAGTGTATGTTTAACAGTTATCCCCGGAGTCTGCCAACAGATTTACGCAACAACACTCGTGATCATCCCTAATACACTTGGTCACGCGACAACAGTGTTGCGCCAGGCAGTTTAGTGAGTGGAAGTTGTTAGTACTGTGTACGAGCTTGCGAACTAAAACGTAATGAGCTTTTACTATTACGTATATACATGCTGCAGTGCGTATACACTGTAAAATAACTTTTACAAATTGTTTTTTTACACTTACCAGAACATAGCTGTTTATTGTGAGAACGCTCCTTGCCGGCTTTCTTGTACGGCAACGACGAAGCGGTTTGTTCTCCCCACGTGCTATCACCGATGGCCACCAATATACTGAAAATCCGCAACAGAACCTTCATGTAGTAACCCCAGAAGCTGTAAACCATTCGTTCTATTAAAGAACGGGGCCAGTAACAACTGAACATTCGGGTAACGGGCAAGGAAAGCAAAAAAAAAAAATCACAGCATATCTATGGAATGAATGTTGATGAGTGGGGCCAAGCATCCGTCAATGTGTCCGTTCGTACGTGCGTCCATCCGTGCGTCCATCCGTGCGTCAATACATCCATACGTGCGCCCGTTCGCGTGTCTGTTCGTGTGTCTGTTCGTGTATCCTTCCTTGCGTCTTTCGGCCCATCTAGTGAACCGCCATCTCGCTGCTTTTTATCTTATAATTATCATATACACGTACCGCCATCCAGCGGACAATCCAAGGACTATACGAGAATATGTGCCACATTTATGCTGTCAGCGCTTTGTTAACCCCGAGAGCGTGGTAAAGACGTCGTGCTACGTTTTTCGTAACATGTGGACATGCGGATATGTGCCCGAGGGCGGGTTTGTGCCACTGGTATGTGGGTATGCGCCATAGGTTACGCACTACAACGGGGAACGCACAAGCCACGCCATAAGGAGCTTCGTCAACGATAATTATAGTATGCGAGGGTAAGATGATTTGAAGGATACAACAAGTTGGTCATGACATGAATAATGTCGTAATCCCGTCCCGCGCGTCGTCAAACATTTCCCACCAGACATAACCGTGGGTGGATATATGCCACTGGTATGAGGGTATGCGCCACAGGGGATCGACAGTTCATGCCTACCTGGGAATGGCGAGAAGGGACATGGTCAATATTAACGCTTGAGCGTTAAGACAAAACTGACGTCGGCTGCGTGGACCCGATGAATGTAAAAACAAATATAAGGGTCCCAGCACAGCAATCAATTCCAGCATTCTGTGTGGAAACCAAGTATTCTACCGCAGAGCCATGCCAGGTCTCGCAACTGCTTTTCAGATAGACCGCAATCTTCGTGAAGCGTCGATTGGGGGTGCAGTGATGACTATCCAATTTTACAAACATTACAATTGTACTCGTATGATTCAGCCTTCACGTCAGTTAACGTCAATTGTAGTTAAGCACAACGTACTGAAAGTGATTCAGAGTGTATATCAACCAAGAAATGGCCCGAAAAGACGTTGGTAATTTTATTTTGAGAGCGTTAAAAAAAATCTGTACGTCTCCACGTAGTGAATGACGACGTGTGGGTGAAGCTATAGGTCGGGAAGTCCGCGATGTCTACTTGGAGTCGCCGACTCTAGTACAAAGGACGGACGAATGCGCGAATGGACGCAAGGATGGATGAACGGCAGAATGCGCAGACAGACAGACGGACAGATAGCCGGACAGAGAGATGCATGGACGTACTGACAAACGGTGGTGGGGGTGATCATATATTGTGCTGTTGTATAGTTGATTACACACAAAGTCGGATGTCTACACACTAGTTTTTGTTTTGTACAGGTGTTCAGTTTTGGTTTCTGTTTCGTGGGGCGTGATGGGCGCCAACTTTGTTGGTCCTACGAAGCTTCGCTCTTAAAAGCTGGCAGCGGCAGCGTTGACCCAACTAACGCATAGAACAAATATTATGGTTCCAACTGGAATTTAACCTCACATTTGGCGTGACAATCAAGCATTCTACCACGGTGCCATGCTTGGTCTAGGAACTGCTGGTTTTCAAGTAAACCGTAATGTCCGTGAATCGTCATTTGTGGTTGCAGTGCTGGCTTTCCAGTCTTATAAGCTGTACATACGCACTTCTATCATACATTCGTCACCGTCCATATAACGGCAATTGTAGTGAAGCGCCAGGCACTGAAGCTCATTTGTCTAGCAGTGTCCAGTTCCGCCATCCTCGCTGGCACAAGCGATACATATCAGCTGACCACTTCTCATCATTCCTGCCAAATTTAATGTGAATATTTCAAAACACCACTTGACCTTTTTCACACAATACATTAAAGACGTTTTCTATGTGGAAGGAGCCTCCCAAGATCTCGTGCTCATGACGAGAAACGGAGGTGTCAGTGACCATTGGCATCGTGGACAAGGGATGCAAAATAGCCAACACGTAATGACATCATCAATCACGTAATTACGTTGAGTTGGCAAAATTTGATGACGTAACTTCGGCGCCGTTGGGACGTCACGATTACGTCACTGTGTCATGTGACGACGCGATCACATGATATCGTCGCTTGGTCAAAGATGGTCCGATCGCGGAGGCAATGCTAAACCACGTTGGGGGCAGAAAGCTTTCGAAGGGTGGCGGCTCCGGACCAATGGGGGTCAGGACCAATTGAGAAGAAAAAGGTGGCTTTCACCTGCCAGTCTACTTCTATTGAAGCGTAAGTTCCGTTGTAAGTGTTTCTTTTTTAATTTAGCAGGGACATTTCTTCAGGGTATTGCAAGGAGTACACCTTTGGGCTAGACATGTCTCCCCATCTTTGAAATAAATAAACGTTTGCAGTAACGAGCATGCATTTATCCATATATCCGGGGCCTTTTCGCCTTAAATTACAATGGCGAAGTTATCACCGTTCCACATGTTGCCTGTGATGGTCGGGTATATACGCGCCCAGTTATGTGCACATGCTTCCGTATACATATAAAACGATGAATAATAAGCGTACGGAAATTTAGCAGTACTCACCGCGCTAAGGGCTCGCCATTTTTTAACCCGGATGTCAGGTTTAACCCGGATGTCAGGTTAGTGCTTCAATTGAAAGGCAATAAACTGCACCTTTATGAAGACGAGTGTCGTACACTTTGATATCAAGCCATTTCAGCAGCTTCAAACAATATACGTGATCTGCAAGTGTGTTATCTCTCACTTTTGCGCGTGATATTGCGGCCAAATGAAAGATAGTACCCCGCAATTACACAAAGAGAGATCGAACGTTTCTTATCTCTCATTCGTTTAGTGCGGACGCAGTGATGCCGTCTCGCAATGAAAAAAAAGAAATAAAGGAGGGAGAAATGACACGCCTGCATAATCACACTCTCTCTCGCAGAAGGGGAAAAAACGATATCTTCACTAATCACTGGATGTGGGCTCCCACCTGGGCATATGTAAATGGGTCTGTATATCTGCGTGTGTTTGTGTGCGTGAGAGAAAGATAGAGCTACAGAGAAAGTGGAGGAGGAAAGAGAAATGGTGGGAGGTATCAAACAATTGACAATATCTTTCATCGTAGGGCCCTGGAGTTGAGCAAGCAATGTGCATTATCTATCACTGAGCGCTTGCTTTTTTTTTCTTTTACTTGGAGCTAACACTCGGATTTTTACCCATCTTATACTCTTTCTGTATAGTCACTGTGGTATTGAGATGTCGCAATGGTGTGGATGTCAGCAGTCGATCCTGTCGGCAGTGCCCGAGCGGTGTGAAGACAAGTAGGTTAAGCGATATTTTCGCGTCGCTGTTCTGACAACTTCATGGGCACAGAGCCACTCGATGAACACGGGCACCACATAACACTAAACTTCGGGCTTACAATTTCTTAGCTTTTAACTTGAGCGAGTGCTTCGAAATATCTTCTTTTGGATCATCCATAGTTGGCCATGGAGATGAACACTCTTTTTCACCTATATAGTTCAGAATGGGAATGCTGGGCCAATAAGTATTTGAAATGACTCTTTAGAACAGTGTCAGTGTCATTTAGTGTCTTTGCAAATCGATCTTAGTTCTTAGCATCAGACTTTGACGGCGTACTATGCATTCATTGCTTTGGGGGATGCCGATATTTTTAAACGATGTAGGTTTGGTCCAAAATGATTTTTTCCAATAATAAATATTCATTCTGAACTATGTGCAATGAAAATTTACTTTATAATGCTTATTATGGAGCCGTATATATATATATATGCACCATAGCAACGTAGTCAAAGTATCTAGTAACGTTGAACGCAGCCTTGGCAGCATGGTAGTAATCGCTCCGTTTTCGCATCACCCGACATTAAGCATTACCCTGTGCTTAACGTTTGTGACGTAAGTCCTAGAATTCCAAATCTGTTATTTTTCAGCGCACCGGTGGCAGCTGCAAACGTGGTCTGACCACGGAGGTCGCGAAAAGGTGTATTTCGTGAATTTTAGCTGATGCACAGTCTCAATTTTTGTGAAAGGGAACACGGCGACGCATAGACTGCGCGATTGGGCGGCTGCTGGCAGCACGTTCAAGCGGGAGCGATGGCAACCACTGTCTCCTTCTGCGTCATCTCACGGTGAGCAGAACAACCATTCGTTGCTGATGTAGAACAGCAAGCTTGCAACCCCTCTCACCTCAAGGCAATTCACGGCTCTCACGTAATCGCATTGGAGGGGGATGGGGTCACATTCATGCCGCTGGTTCCAGATCAGCAACGAATGGTTGTTTTGCTCACCACGAGATGACGCGAAAAGAGACAGTGGTTGCTATCGCTCCCGCTTGAACGCACTGCCAGCAGCCGCCGGAGCGCGCAGGCTACGCGTCGCCGTGTTCCCTTTCACAAAAATTGAGACTGTACGTCACTTGAAGTGGGTGGTGATGATGCTGATACTGTTATCGTTCCCGCGGAGGAAAAATTCGTTCGTGTGGCAACGTCCACGTTTAATCATTGAACTAGACCTCGTTATTTTTTGTTTGCTACAAATATATGATTTTAGGTAAGACTCCTGCTTTAGGTATGTGCCATGAATACCATATCAACAACAATAACAACAAACGCAGTTCATAGCGACGAAACCTAACTACGGCTATCAGGATGTCCTTAAGCGATGGCCGCAAGCACAACCGTCGTCACCCTTTTGAAGCTAGCGCTGTTATAGAAACCAAACCGCAAGAGTTCAGCTATGAACGCGTCGGCGCTAATTCCAAGCCACGCCGCATTGGCCAGCGTAATCACCATCGGCATCAGTTCGAGCGCGTGCCTAGGAACGGTCCTACTTCGTTCAGCCGGCTCCCAAGCCCGGCCCGTAAAATTCTCGCTGCGCGCCCGGCATGAACGTCGCCGGGCCGGGATCGCAGCGGTGATCGACTTCGCTCCAGAAAAATCCCCAAGCTCGAGTCCCTACCCGGCGAGCATTCCCGGCTCGACCACGCTGGCAGCAAGCGAGGGCTAAAGGACGTCGGTGCACCATGTCAAATGACGATGACGGTAAGCACTGATGCATTGACCGCCTTCCTGTGTAGATAAGAAAACGCGAGGTGTGTGGCAGGCCATCGCAAGTGTATTGCAGGTTGTTGCGAGTCGTTACACGCCCGAGTGTTATCACCTAGCTTTGTTCAATGTAAAGGAACTGCCGTTCAGGCCCAGCTGCTGCTCGTCGCGATTTTGCGTACATGCAGGGTTTCAACTACACGAGAAATTTTTTACGCGCACATCGGTCGTGCGGATGCAACAGAAACTATGCCCACTCTCGCTATTCTCTTGTGAATAAAGACCGTGGCAAGCTAGTGCAATCAGCAGTTATGTTCCAGATCCTTACCAACACTCGCCCCGCCGCGGTGGTCTAGTGGCTAAGGTACTCGGCTGCTGACCCGCAGGGCGCGGGTTCGAATCCCGGCTGCGGCGGCTGCATTTCCGATGGAGGCGGAAATGTTGTAGGCCCGTGTGCTCAGATTTGGGTGCACGTTAAAGAACCCCAGGTGGTCAAAATTTCCGGAGCCCTCCACTACGGCGTCTCTCATAATCATATCGTGGTTTTGGGACGTTAAATCCCACAAATCAATCAATCAATCAATTACCAACACTCGTTTACGGCGTCACAGCGGTCTTCGTGTCGTTCCTTACGCTGTTCTGCAATGTACCCTCCAAGTTAAGTAATGCACTAAGCATAGGTCAGTAAACTCGCTGATGAGTAGACTGATTCAGAAAAATTGAGGCTTAGATTAAGCCATGAGTGCTAGTATATAATAGCGGGTTGTGGTTGATAATATTTTGGTCAGTTTGCGTTTAAGCGAGTTCCATTTAGGAAAATCTTGAGTCTGTATCCGAGTGAGTCCGGTTGACGAAAATATTTTGTAAGTCTGAATCGAAGTGAACCCCAAGCGCAACATTTATTTCGTGAGTGAGTATGATTGAGCTACACATTTTACTGCCGACTGTGATCCTATGTACTCATCTTCAGCATTACTATCAGCTTTATATCGGCTTATGTGAGGTCTACTGACACTGATTGATTTGATTGATTGATTGATTTGTGGGGTTTAACGTCCCAAAACCACCATATGATTATGAGAGATGCCGTAGTGGAGGGCTCCGGAAATTTCGACCACCTGGGGTTCTTTAACGTGCTCCCAAATATGAGCACACGGGCCTACGACATTTCCGCCTCCATCGGAAATACAGCCGCCGCAGCTGGGATTTGAACCCGCGACCTGCGGGTCAGCAGCCGAGTACCTTAGCCACTAGACCACCGCGGCGGGGCATCTACTGGCACTCATTGTAACGGACTTGCGTCCATGTGCTCATTAATCAGAGCCATCATTTAGAAACATATCGTGTGCAAGTGTTCAATAGCCTTGTACCTATAGGTAAATGCTCTGCAATTCAGTAATCATATGAATTATTTTAGGGCAGTTCATGGTGATTTTCAGCGGGTTGTTGTGTGCCAACAGGGAAAAAATCATGGCTTCAGTGATCAGGCCGCGTGACAAAAAATATAGAAAAAAATTTAAGAAACAAAAATATTTACTTCTATATGCCATGCTGCCAGTAAAACATTGTGAAGTTTATTGCGAGAGCTCCTAAGAATGAAATATTTTGCACTGCTATAAGTGTACTTCCGTAGTGAAAGGTTTACTAGAAGAATGACAGCTAGCTGTCGGGCAAGACTCTTACTAGAGACGTAGTGAATTCAAGAAGTGTCCAGGCCGCACGTGCTTTTGCTGGGTTGTCTGCTAATAGAAATGAAAATTTTCTATTGATGAATTATCAAACCTACCAAGCTTCGCTTGCACCAGCTGTTGAATGGAAAAAAAAAAACTGTCTCGATACCCAAATATATAGATGACGTCGATGTGATGTTGATGGAGGTGGGTCTCTGCACGCGAACTTAAGCATAATTTTTTTCTCTATCCCCCACCGCTGTGGTCTATAGTGGGGAAGGTATTCGGCTGCTAACCCGCAGGTCACGGGATCAAATCCGGCAGCGGTGGCTGCATTTTCGATGAATGCGAAAATGCTGTTGCCATTGTACTCATATTTGGGCGCACGTTGAAGAACTCCAGGTGGTCGAAATTACCGGAGCCCTCAAGTACGGCGTCTCTCGTAATCATATGGGGGTTTCGGAACCTAAAATCTCACTTATAAACCAATCAATCATTTAATCAATTGTTTTCTCCCTATTTTCATCGTCAAGAAGGAATATCTACCGGCTGCACAAATACAAGTCTGAAAAGCGAAGACTACTCTTTCTTTCTATACTGCAGTTGGCTAGACCTATCTCTGTAATATCTCTGGAATTAGTTGCGTATATAGAACACCTAGTGTTTGCTAGAGGGTGGTAAACGGTCAAATGATACTCGATGTCGCAGGTCGTGCAGAAATATATACAAAGCTTTCACTGTAAAACTATTTGAAGCTTTCTGAGTGCTATTCTTACGATCTAGTGATACTGATGCTTGCTATGTTTCTTTCAATTTCAGAAAACATGCAAGGTAAGCACCATCATAATTGTCCATCTAATTAACCTGGCTTCACAGCCGAGATAAATTAATTGATGTTTGACATCACAGAGCATTTCTGTTCTTAACACAATTCTTATTCTGCATTTTAGAAAAAAATTCGTCGTTCAACTTCTAGAGGGTGGGTGAAGGAACGTGCGTCGTATTGTTTTAGCAAACTTACACTCAAATAACTCGTAGCGTTAGAATGAAATTAAAAGAGAAAAAGAAAAGGCCTTGCGAAATATTGCCGTATGGATATATATACATTATTTTAGGTGTCTGTGACTGGTGTTTCACACTTCGTTTGTCACAGTTGAGATTAACATTGGTTTAAGTTTTCATTTCCGCGTTCCATTACTGCAGGAGCACTCAAAAGTTCACTGTTGAGTGAATGCAATGCGCCTCTTTGACATGGCTCTATTCTTATTCGATAATTGGGCGGAATATACGCGTACGGGGTGTCAAGACTAGCCTCGCTAGCTTTCATTTCACAGTCTGCGTCCTAGACCTTGTACGAACTTCCCAATTTAGATACTAACAACGACAATGTGCCTACGTCACTTATATTGCGTAATTAGTTCAGACTGGCTACCCCTCTCGCAAATTACAACGGCCCTGACACCCCCTCCGGGCAAAGTGGGGAAGATATAAGCCTTTTTTGTACCGCGAAACGGGATTCGGCACTTTGAATCGTTTTATGTCCAAGCAAGTAAGTGAGCCAGTTGGTTCATTTCGGTCAACATTCCCCAGAGACTCGTAGGTTATCTCTGCGAATCAAGCGTGTGTCGGCTGAGAGGGCTCAGTTGTCGACTTTCTCTCATTCACCGCGCAGCCGAGCTGACCAGGCGGGTGACGAGAGGTGGCGTCACCACAAGGACGACCACCAAGGGCGGCAAGAAGAGCAGTAAGTGCTAATGACTTATGTGTTATGACTGGTTAACGTTAAAGCCTCGTTCACACCTTCGACTAGCACCGGTCTTTGGCCATTTGCGAGCGAAGCGACTCAAGCTCACCGATGTTAGAGACTGCGAGAAGCGGAGATAGGTGGGCTTGTTGGTACAGAAGCAATCACGCTTGTCTAGAGTGGTGGAGCGCATGGCTGTGGACGCTGTTGTCGTCTGAAGCTGCTTCCTCACGTAACCTACATGCTTCTTTTTATGCTTGAATCGTTGCGCAAGGACATAGCGTGCAATATGATTATGGTATGAATATGACGTCGGTCTCTGCATTTCTGCATAAAACGGCACCTGAAGCGGCCAAGCTGAGTGCTCTAGACGAGTGTGATTCCGTATGTACGTAACAAAAAAAGTAAAAAAAAAACTGTGAAAACGTAGGACAAAGGAAAGGGGCACAACCACGGGCGATCAACTGAAAGTTTTCTTGAGATAGCCAAGTTTACGTAAACACATGAAAGCACGAAAAAAGTTTAGGTGAGAATTTTTGTCGGGTGCGTTACGTCGAAGAGCGTTTTTTTTTTCGACCAGATCAAACGACAGAAAGCCTACAAGTCGTTCGTCTTTTGGTAGACAGCAAATGCATCGAATATCTTCCGCGCGTACCTTTCACGATATCTTTTTAGGAGAGTAACGTCGTATACAGGCTCATTTGTGACCGATGTTCGCTGATGCGTGCGAATTTTACCACTAGTTCACGTCGTAGATATCACGTCTGCTCGCACTCTAATTGCCCCGTACCACCGGCGTCCAGTTCCTTCGCATGAGACAGGTGCAGGCGTTCGCGAATGCAGTTCTACGTCTAAGAAATCGAGAAGCGAACGGCTGAACCAAAGCGGTCGCTTAGCAACCAAATCTGCCATTTGCGACGATTTGCGACCAGTTGCTGCTCTGCGACTAACTTGGTCGCACGAGCGGTGTGTGTCGCTGGTGTGAACGATTCTTAAATCGCTTCAGAGAAGGTTAGTTCATTCGTTGTATTGCAAAGGTGCACACCTCGCGCAGCTTATCGGGTATGGCGTTCCAGGTATTTGAGCGAAGTGATGCATTATTGGTGTACAGGTAAAAGTGCGGGAAAATTAAGCTTTTCGCGCTGCTGCTAGTAGGCACGAGGTTGTGTGTTTGATTCTTCGTCACAGTGACCGAATTCTGATGATAATGAAGTGCAGGAATGATTGTATACGTGTACTGATGTCTTGGTATGTGCCTACATCGTTAGGTCTTGGGTATCGCAAGGATAGTAATTCATCGTGCAGTGAAACTACAGTAGTTTGTTGATTATGATGATGAGAGAACCTATTCCTATTGAATTCTAATATAAAAGCACCCAGTGTGACTTCGTTAAAGCTGCAGTGTTTCTTTTGAGCTTAAATTCCACGAGTCAATCATGACGTTTCCACAAAGACTGGATGGACAGCTTTCGTATATCTCAAGTTTCGTACTAATCGGTGCCTAATCGCCAAAAGCAACGAACTCAGAGATTACAGCCAGTAGAGCTGAACTTGTGCTCTGTAATATATCCATCCGAAAAGTTCAAGCGGTACGTAAGATATTTGCTATCACTTACAAAAAATGTTCGCCCTTGACGCGCGATTGCTTTTTATTTATCGATATAGTTTAAAAAGTAAATTAGCGTTAACGCCTAACAAAAGTGTTCCAACTAGCGTATATACTGGAACGTCGTACTATGAGCATCGCAAACAACTTTACTATAACACGCTGCTACTGTACGCCAGTGTTCGTGGGAAAGTTATTTGCTACTGCTGCGTCAGTTTTGGCATTGGGTGTCGGGACGTGAAAATGACGCGTGTCTGTTCGCAGAGACCAAGAAGGAAGGTGAGCTGACCATGATGAGAACCGGAAACACTCAAAATAAAAAAGGTAGGAAACTTTTCTTCGTTAGACAGCTCACTGGAAGCTTGAATACAATACGTGTTTTTATCTATTCTAGGTGGAAAGGGAGGGAAAGGCGCAAAAGGCAAAGGAGGTAAGTATTCTACACTGAAATGGCTCTGGTAACAGAAAACATATAAACTGAGACACCACATTCATATTTATTAAATGATTACTCACACGTAATTAACGTGTGATTATTCGCGTGTGAATAGGACGCGCTTTTTTGTGTGACCTATACGCTGAAAATTGTGCGGAATGCTTGCATGCATATTTATTTGCATGCGTGGAATCAATATCTTGTTGGGCTTGCCCGGATCAATTTCAACGAAGTCTGCTCAGTTTACGCTTTACAGCCAGCGTGTCGCGACGTACAAACTGCATGCTGTGAAGTACTCGAGAAGGTGTATCTATAATTAACTTCTTACCGAGCAGTTATGTAATCCTTTGTCGATCTCGATTCCGACTCATACTAGCCGACACTCGGAATTCCTCTGGCCGACACCATCGTATTGAAACATTCTCTACAGCACTTAACCATAACGTCTCACCTATACATGAGTGCTTTAGGCTACTGAATGCTCCTATAAAAATGCCATTGTGGTTCGCTGCGCTGTGTGCACTTTGTACCATTAGCGTTTGTCTTTTGTTCTCAAGCCACCTATTTCTTTTTTCTTCATTATTTTGTTATCAGGTGCAGGCACAAGTAAAGGTAAGCAGTTTCTTTGCGATGTCTCGTGCTTCTTCAGTTTATCAAAGGGAAATTCGAAGAATGAACCTGTGATGAAGTAGGGAAGCTTGTTAACAGCAAATACAGTTCAAATGTGAAAGCTCGCGAGCAATAAGGAACGCGAGTTGTGTTCGGTGTGTCCCCTTTTTCGTCATGTGCTTTTACGTTGCTGTGGTTCTCCGGTGGAGCAGTGACTCCACCGGTGCTTGGCTGCCGAACCGAAGGTAGCGGGTTCGACCCCGGCCGTGGCGGCCGCATTTCGGCGGAGGTGAAATGTCACTGCAGATTAAAGAACACCATACGGTATAGATTTACGGAGCCTTCCACTACGGCGTTTTTTATAATTATATCTCGGTTTTTAGACGTAAGACCCCAGATATTATTATTATTAAAATGGAAAGGCCAGTGACGCACACGAGCGCTGCCTTCCGTTCTTCACGCTGTTGCTTTTTTTTGTTCTTGTTGTTGTTCAACACTTACGTGCTTGCGCTAAGAACTCTTCTTGTAAATGCGTTTTAATTAACTCACCCAAGTCACCGTTACTATCCAGATCACCGACGTTTCATGCCACAGCATTTCTTAGAATGGAGTGTTGTCGGTTCTCGATGTCTCATGCATCACGCATACACAACAGAGTGCAAAGAAGTTAAAAGTTGAGAGAGAGAGAGAGAGAGGAGCGTCGAATCGGATTTCCTACGCTTTTAATTAAGAAGAAGCTGCAGCAGGCACTGATAATCCAAACGCTAAATTACTTGATGTGTAATGAGGCCTCTTTATTTTTATTTGACCGTACGATTAACGTCACTACTACATCAAACAACAAGCGCGTGCTTAAAGAAAGTGGTTAACGATTTAGAGTACTCGGTACTCTACTATGGGAGTGCTGAAAGCTCTCCCTTGGGCCTCACACTTGATGAGGCCGCATCGACAAAAATTACGCTTGGGCCTATCCCGGGCTTAACTACACAGATATAGCATCCCTGCATTTTCAATAACAGTTGTTAGCATAAGCATGACGACTCTACGTTCCTTTACAGGAAAGAAAAAATAGCCCCGCGCACCCTCCCAGGTAAGACAATTAAGGCGCATAACTTTTTTTGCTTAGCTTATTTCAAATGCGAGTTTGTGAGTCATGTTTGTCAGAGTATGTCACGTAGGGTTTCCGGTTTACAATCAATGCACATTAAAAAAATAAAAATGGTAATACAGTAAGGCGTTTGTCACTTCGTAATCCTGCGTAGAGGCGAAAATATTTCACCGCAGTTGAAGCTTCTTCGAAAAGACTCAAAGAATAATTGTCAAATAACATTTTTTAAGGCAGGGACACTAACACTGTGGTTATAGCTTAGTGAACCATGTGCCTAAAATTCGTTCTACATGCCAACCGAGCAAACGTCGTTAGTTGCCGTGCATCCGTGCGTTTATTTCGCTTTACGCAAAATTACTATGCCCCGCGGGTGCTGTGTCTGATGTCCGTATATTGTACAGATTTAATGAATGAGAACCCCAAGAAAAACCGTCGCTTTCACCCTCCCCCTCCCCAACGACACGGACAAATCAGAGAAGGCTCGTTCACTTCTGCACGGGAGCGTCACCAGGTTAGTGAAAAAAAAAATGGTCGCAAGTGACCACTTTTTTAATATGCAGAGCGAGTATTCTTGCTGAGTTGCTGGCTACTCGGTTTTGAAGTCCCGCGACTGCAGTCTCAATTGTCTGAAGCAATCAAATGCGCAGGAAGAGAAAGTTCAAGTTTGTTTCACCGGTCAAGAGTAATTTGAGCAGAGGTGCATTTTGTCAGTCGAGAGTTAAAAAGAAGCAAGCAGGTATGGACGCCGGCCGCGTAGAGTCACTTTTACGGGCGCAGTCTTTTAGGTTGTGGGTCATGTCCCTCGTAGTACTATGTTGTAGTACTACCCACTTCAATTTACTTTTAAGAATGGCTCACTAGATGGTGTTAGTGGTCTTCGTATAGTTGACGATTTCGTATAGTTGACAGACAGGCAGGCAGACAGACAGACATATGGGTAGATGGATGGGTGGATGGATGGATGCATTTCATACTATAGTTCGTTGTCTCATTTAAGGGAAACAGCGTGAAAGAGGGAGCACTACGAAGAGGGAAGACACAATGACAGCGCGTCTGTTTGTGTACCCCATTTTTTAGGGGTGAAGCACCTTAAGGCGTCACCCAATCGTCCTCTGTAGTAGCTACCTCTCTCGGATACGGGCCACAGGGGAGTTCTTCGAATGTCGGCTAGGTGGCGGTACTTGTATATAATCAGTATAATATGAAAACGTGCTTCTTGGAATGTCCGCTAGATGGCGATCATTCAACCATGTACCACTTTATAACAAGGTAGTTATAAAGTGGGAAAAACAGGTATCCAAGCCTGCAGAGGTAAAACGAGGGCTTAGGCAGGGGTGCCCTCTGTCACCCTTATTATTCATGATGTACCTACAAGGATTAGAGGCAAAATTAGAGGGAAGTGGACTGGGCTTCAACCTCTCTTTAGTCAAACAAGGAAAACTTATTGATCAGTCACTACCAGCATTAATGTACGCAGATGATATAGTGCTAATGGCCAACAACAAGGAAGATTTGCAGAGATTGATGGACATCTGCGGTAATGACGGAGATAGGTTAGATTTTAGATGTGGGTTCGGTTGTGGGTTCGGTTCTGCTTGTGGTGGCCACATTCTGGTGGTCACACATTTCATTTTAGCTGCGGCTTATTCATCCTTAATGGTGAACTACAAGAGAAATTTAATATAACAATGGTAATACGAATGTGTGCCAAAGTATTTGATGGGCCTTCTATAATTTCGGTGAAAGCCTTGGTGAGCGCATTATATTGTGCGCACTAAAAGCGCGCACAATAAAATCGCTAGTTACTGCATATATTCGCAGATATTTATTATTTAAAAAATTGTCTGGCTCTGTTTCTACTTCCGCATGCAGCTTCTTCACTGGTCAGGTCAAGCCTCGTCGAAGCCCACCCGATATTCGCCGAGACATTCTTGACCGCAGGCCACGGATGAAATTCTGTCACAAATGGACTGGCGCGAAATTGTCCTTTAAGAATAAAGCGCCTGCGTGGATCTTGTAAGAAGACATTTTCGCGCAAAGGCACAAAGGAATTTGTGTTTATTCAACTCCACACGAAGACGTAGCGACCAGCATTCTCTACTAGGGGTGGCGGTCACCGGATCGAGTCAGTCATGACGTCATTATAACCGCTTTATTTGGCCTAATTTCTCTGCGCTTGAAACTCGTACTAACACCTGTATCGAAATTAATGGTCTGTGGTCTCATTTCTCATTGTCTGGCATTGATAACGAGATTTTTTTTCTAGGTATGATAGGTCAATCGTCCAAATGTAAATGATTAGTGCGCAAGGATGAATCACAGGTGAATTAAGGGTAGTGTCACGTGTGAAGTAAATGCCCAAACTCATATGCTTTATTATTATTTTTTGAATTACAAGAAGAAATGTACAGAAGCTAAAGATGGAGCAGTACCTGACGAAAGGCCTCTTTACTTGTTTTACAAGAAGAATAAACAACAAATACCTTGAAAATTGTTGCTGCATACGAGTTTTTGTTTCAATGTAGAATGAAAAAGACAGACAAAACGCCAGGCCTTTGCGGAACGCACTGCACCGTCACAGCGAAAGCAGGAAGAGCGGCATTTCAGAGCCTTTCTAAACACTCATTGGATAACTGCTGCAAGCACACTAGCTGGGTACTTACTACGCATTATTTTCGTCATCCTTCCGACAAGCGTGGTGTGCGCTAAACATTTGAAAGGAATTTTGTGCCAATTGTTCATGCAGTCACGAACGACTATGAATTATGCCTGAAGTGGGTATGCGCCATAGTTAATGGTTGATGAAGAACAAGCTGTTTTAATAGTACAGTGTCTAGTAATAGGTTGACTTGTGTTTTCCGTCAGCGTACCAATCGTAGGCAACGTTCACGTTTCGACTGCGTGGTTTTAGTGTGTATAAACTTTCTGGTACGCCACTAATAATCATACTTTATGGGTAGTAGGCCGGAATTCACTACATGCTATCCTTCGTTATTCTTCGGAGAAGCGTGGTATCCGCGAAACACTTTCAAGGAATTTTGTGCAAGTTGTTCATGCAGGGGCTGACGATGATAAGGAATGATGCCTGAAGTGGGTATGCGCGACAGTTGATAGGTGATCAAGAACGAGCTGTTGTAATGGGTTGGGGCATTGCAATACCCACTCGTTACGCTATTTGCATTGTGTGATGTCTGGTTGTTCCTTTAGCTGTGCTGAAACGTTTCATTACTCATATTGACACGGTTCCATTGCCAATATCAAGCCTGCCTAAGGCAATTTTGCGAACAACCGGCGGGGTTCAGTGGAGGAATACGGAGCTGGTGCGCAGGGGACCCGAGTTTCAACCCTACTGTGTCGTCAGTGTTTTTATTTACTGTTCTTTTTTTATTTTGTGTGATAGTAATTATGAACACCAGCGGTGGTGAACAGCTGCGGCGCCGCGCGTGACCCTTGTTGTGATTTCATAACAGATTTAGCAGTAAAAACACAATTTACAATACCTAGTGACTGAACTAAAAAAAAAGTTCTTCTATACAGATGTAAGAACCAAAAAAAAATGTATAGTGATAGCATACCTGCTAGAAAATTTCGATAATTACAATACTTTTATTCTAAATAATTAAGGCTAACAAAAATAAAAACACAAGTGCATCTAAACGAATGTATGACATGTTATTATACAGAAACAAAAATGCATACGTTTGCACAAATTAGTAAGAAACATGTATTTTAATTGAACAACCCAAAAGGGAAGCGATCAAGTGCATTATTTAATAATAGCCCTCCTAGTTGTTTCTTAAAAAGGCTTGAACTATAACATGGAAGTCCCAATTTCTTTGAAATCTTTTAAGAAGAAACAGAAGATTGCTTATTATAGGTAGACTCTGTCATTGTCATCTGCCTATTTTGTGCTCACGTTGGCTCATTTTTGGCTTTTGATAATATATAATTTTTCAAGAATTGAAGCGGTCGAGCAGCGACTGCGAACGTTGATCTAAAGGAGGCGGTCGGGATCCTTGCTATAGGCGTGTGCTACGCGGACAGACATGAGTAGACGGCTCGCGCAGCCTTGCAGTTGCTGTACTTTGAGACGACACGCTTCAGTGAAACAACTCCGCTGCCTAGAGCAGTCACCCGCCAACGTTTTGCGCAGTTACTGGACAACGGGATCTAAGAGATTTAGCTGCTATAGGATAGCGTAACATTCCAATTTGTTGCCTTGTTTCTTTCACCAATTTTTGATTTTTTAAACATTGAGAGTTAGTTGAGGGATTTCTCTTTCTTGTGCCCCGCCGCAGTGGTCTAGTGGCTAAGGTACTCGGCTGCTGACCCGCAGGGCGCGGGTTCGAATCCCGGCTGCGGCGGCTGCATTTCCGATGGAGGCGGAAATGTTGTAAGCCCGTGTGCTCAGATTTGGGTGCACGTTAAAGAACCCCAGGTGGTCGAAATTTCCGGAGCCCTCCACTACGGCGTCTCTCATAATCATATAGTGGTTTTGAGACGTTAAACCCCACATATCAATCAATCAATTTCTCTTTATTGTGTATGCTAACAAAACAATGCCTTTATTCGGACGCCACATAAGCCTCATAGCACACTTACTATGTTTTAAAACAGAGTCACTATCGCAAAAGTGCGTGATATTGCTCTGAGAAACAGCGTGAAGCTAAAGTGCGCGTAATGATGAATAATGTTTGTGTCATATCTCTCAATAGTGATACGTGATAAGGTTAGTGGGCTTGTAGTGCGAAGGGCTTTGCCAAGATCCTCTTGGAGGCACGCTTCGCGCCGGTCGTCACGCCCCTCATAAGAGGACAAACGTCGGTGGAACTGAAATGCCCTTTGCGCCTCAACTATATATAATACGTCAATCCCGCCGATCAGCTGTGGTACGTACAAGCCTGTATAACAAACGCGGGACAGCTACAGTATAGTAGAGGACGTGCCAACACTTACTGGATCTTGCGCACTAATGTCGGAACGCTCGCAAGGCCTGGCCTGTACGTTTGCGCTGAACAATGCCGCAACACATGCGAAACCACAAGTGCCGTCGTTCGCAGCTATATAGACCAACTCGGGCCACAATCAACCCACCGGTGATGATCATGTCCGCACTTCACCGCCTCCAAAGTCTCGAGAAGAGGCTCTGCTTGCCTGTTCACAGCTTGGTTGCGGTAATAGTGGCCATAAAATGCGGTAATATCGGCTAATAAACGGTATAATTTGCTGCGTAAATGTTAAGTATGCAATGTTTTGGCAAGGGTGAAGTAGCGCTCCACGGAGTCCGTGTTATACAGGGGTGACGCGCTCCGTGGTGCCACTGGCCGCCAGTCTCACTCCTGAGCCGAGTTAGACTCGTATCGACTCGACAGTCGGACACTGAGAGGTTCGGGGCGAGTCAAATTTGTTGAGTGTAAGTGTGAGCAAGCCCGACAGAGTAGGAAGGAAGCAACAAAAGGGAGAAGGCAGGGAGATCAACCAGACCGACATAAGAGAGTTTTAGTACTGCGTACGCTGCGTACGTGGCGGCGTTGCGTACGTAAGGACACCACGTTCTGCGTAGTGCGCATGCACAGACCGCAACGCGCACGTATCGCGTTACGTACGCGGCCGCTACGTACGCACGCATGAGATGCGTGCGTGCGTACGTATGAGGTGATCGCGCCGCTCTCGAACAAGTTCGCTACAGCGCGAGACTTCGTTTTGCAAAATGGCGGCATTGAAGTCAAGCACCGACCAGCTCTGTGGCTTAAAATATGGCCATGATCTAGCTATAACACTTGGATTGGCTCACATTGGCTGTCAACAACACGTGCTTCTATTTTGATCTATCAGATGGCGCAACACGCTTCACGCTCGTTACGTACGCGGGTACTACGGCGTACTAAAAGCCGATTAGTGGCAAACGACGCCACGTAACGCAAGGCGCTTGCGTGATGCGTACGTAGCACCATTCCGCAGTACTAAAACTCTCTATTCAGTTGGCTATCTTACACTGGGCGTTCGGGAAGGGGACAAGAGAGGTGAATAAGAGACAAGACAAGAAAAGAAAAAGAAAAAAATGAAGATACCGACAGCAAATTCATTGCAGCGTGTAGAAATCCACCACAAGCCAGAGGCGTTCCCACAGACCAGTAGAATTCACGCGGGGCTGACTGAGCAGTGGGTGAGCGGGATATCAATGATATTGTCGGCTAATTGAGCCAGGCTGAGAAATAATTTGGCTAGTCGGAATATGTTGTCCTAGTAATGTACGTAGGTCAGGAGGGAGTGCAGGTGAGCTTCGTTCACTTCGCTGAGAGACGCGTTCTCCTAATGCACACAATGAACGAGCACTCTATTTCCGATCAATCAATGCAGTGGGTTCAATTTTCTACTTAAAGCATTCATTCGCTTAGTCGCACCTTATTTATCACACCGACTTCATTCATCCTCTATGAAATAGTGCCACAAATGGTACAAATGACCAATGCTTCTTCTGGCATTGAGAAACGCTCATCGTCCGGTCTTCACTTCCAACGTCTATGCTCTTGCTATAGTGTGCTGCAGCTTGAAAGTTTCGACATGTATCGCCGCCAACGAGTCTATCTTTACACATGCATCTCAACGTTAGAATCGAAGGTTGGGCTATTTGGAATATTCGCATAATTGACGACGCTGCTCTAAAGCTCCAAGACGTAAAACAGAGTGCCCAGAACGGGTGCTAATTTCGTGCACTCTGCGTTACGTCTTCGTGTGTTACAGCTGCATCGATCGTGGGATCACTTCTACACCTTTATTGTAACGCTAGAAGCGTCGGCTACGTAGGACAGGGCCCTTTCAAACATGCTGATGTGCGCTTATGTTGGTGAAGCGCTACAAAGAACGGATACTAAGAACACGTGTTTACAAAAAATATGTTCGACGATTCAGAGGACTGAAATATCATTAAGCTGTCCCGGTTTTATGTACAAAATATAAGGTAGTTCGAAACGGAGTTTTACACACTGCAGTCATAACGAATGGGCGATGAGCAAGATATGTGGCGTTATTCCCTGTGTACAGGCACACATTTTCACTCTTCCGTAGGAACTTTTTGTCACCGCCATATTGATTTTCACGCACGATACGCTAGAGCAGAGGTTCTCAATTGATGGCCCCCGAAGCAGTTCTGGGGGGACGCAAAATCACTTTTCGAAAACAAAGCGAAACATAATAAGAACAATAAAATCTGGTTTTTAGGGCTTTATTGAGGGATGAAAAGTGGTGGTTGGAAGCTGCGACGAAAAGGAATGAAAAGTGGTGGTGGGGAAGCTCTGATGGGATGTTAATTTTACCTGGGCTTTATTTACTCCTTGGTTATGAGCTACGCGCAATATGCACTTAGGCTTAGAAAGAACACAGAACGAAGCGCTTCCTATAGCAATTAAAAATTTTTAATACGGAAAGATGTATGCATGCATTAAAACAAATTCACGTCACCACAAACTATCCTTATTTAAAAAGAAACAGTGTGTCTGAAAGATAGACCGCAGTGATAAGCGTTTGCATACAGCACGGGAGCATTAGCCGCTGAATAAAACAAGAAAAGCACTGATTCATGTAACATAAAAAAATTGAAAATAAGAATCTGACATGCTACTGTGAACTAGTGGCTAAGGCACTCTACCGCTGACCTACTGGCCACGGGATTGAATTCCGGGAGTGGCGGTTTCAGAGTCCTTCACTACGGCGTCTCTCATAATAAGATGGCGGTTTCGGGACGTTAAACTCCAACAATTATTATAGAAATAAAAATCTGATAACAGAACGGATGCCTGGCTGTGACAGCTAAATATCTCCTCGCTTCTTAATGCGAAGGGCCTCAATTATGCTTCTTGTCATTCGTTTCTTGTGCTCGTCAATTATTACTGTGTCAAAAAGCTTGTCTGCCCCGCCGCGTTGGTCTAGTGGCTGAGGTACTCGGCTGCTGACCCGTAAGTCGCGGGTTCGAATCCCAGCTGCGGCGGCTGCATTTCCGATGAAGGCTGAAATGTTGTACGCCCATGTTTTCAGATTTGGGTGCACGTTAAATTACACCAGGTGGTCGAAATTTCCGGAGCCATCCACTACGGCGTCTCTCATAATCATATGGTAGTTTCGGGACGTTAAACCTCACATATCAATCAATCAAGAAGTTTGACATGTGCACTCTTTGCAGTGCATCGCTAAGAGCGTGTACGGGCCTTTTTAAGCGAACTTTGACATCCGTCGTGTGTTCTTTCTGTCTTCGTGCGCATTGCGCTTGTTTATTCATGAACATTTACCAACATGCCCAATAGGTAGTTGTGCTGTGTTTCTGCGGAGATGTTGACACAAGCGTGTGTCCGTGCATAAACACTGATCAAGCACGTCTTTGTTATTATTAGGACTGACTAAAAGTAACGCCAAATTCTTAAAGGTTTCACTTTAACGTGATTTTGTTGGCTAGAGGAAGGAAGCAGACAAAGGGAAAAGGCAGGGAGGTTAGCCACAAATAAATTCAGTTGGCTACCCTACACTGGGTGATTAGGGATGGCTAAGTAAACTGTAAGTGTAGGAGGCAGCAGGTTACGATTTACAAGATAACCGGGAGATAAGTAATTTACACAATGACAACGGCAAGATTATGTTGAAAAAGCATAGCATAAAACAGATGAGTGCGTGCAGCTTTACTGCATTCCAGTCACCGATTAAACGCACTCATTGCATATCTGAGGTTGCCAGACGCAAAAAAAAAAGACACACCTACTGACTTCTTCGTAGGCACCTTTCCAGGTTGCCCTTTGTTCAGCTATATTGAACCACGGTCGCTGATTGAATAGTCATATTCGTTTGAATATCTAATATAAAATGGCAATGCAAACGCACCACACGCCTTTTATTAACTTGGCATGCATTGAAAGTTATAGACGCATCACATTTCAGCAGCTTAAAAAAAAAATACACGCCAGGCCTGCGCGGAAGGCGCAGCATAGTCACAGTGAAAGTGGCCGGAGAGTGGCCGTTCAGAGCCCTTTGTTTGTCTGTCTGTTTGTTTGTTTGCTTGTAGCCTAGAATCTATGGCTCATACCCACTCTGGGGGATGGGCCAAGAGAACATATAGTCTCATATGGACGATAACTGCACTATTGCTTACAAGGAAAAAAAAAAAGGGGGGGGGATTTGTATAGTGAAGACAGTATATTAAAAAAAGAAAGAAACCAAAGATTCAGATAGTGAGAAAAAAATCAACAAGAAAGTAGACACTAATAGCTATACCGTGATTTTGAGAGCCGATCAGACAGCTGGTTTTGCCAAATCCGATTAATTTGGTGTGTCAGGGATTTATCCAGATTTGAAAAAACTTCTCGACCCGCTTTTTTTTAGTATCTGTTAACGTGGGCTTTATGTTGAAAAACGTTTAGAGTCTTGAATAAAATTACACACCGCATCGAATGCATCTCTGTGGCAATTTTCCAAAACAGAGGCACCAAAATTTAGAACATCTTCTGTGGTTAAATTCAAACCTAGCTTCGCAAATGGAATGTCTAGAAGTCTTCCTAATTACTGCATAGTTCCGACATGATCCAAAACAATGATCAATAGTTTCTGATTCTTCGCAAAACGACAAAGGGGGGAAAGTGTCAGACCAGCTCTGTGTAAACAAAAATTTAATGGGGGGACGCGGCACCGGAATCTGTAGATGACAATTTCAAGTTTTTTCGACGCACTCCACTGGGCTTTCCATGTAAATTGGAGGTGCTGATAATCTGTCTATTGCGTGATATCTTCTAAACTATTTGTAAAAAATTGCGATTTTTCTATACCTAACCCCTGATAAGTATTCTAACTCAGGAAGTACTGAAATTACTGGTCCATCAAGTGATGCTCATGCCAAAGCATCTGCCGATTCATTTAATTGTAATCCACAGTGACCTGGGACCCACACTAATTTCAGCAGTTTTAAATGCGACGGTGCTAATGTGTGGAACGCTGCTAGGGCACGAGATTGTTCTGAGGTTGTCAGAGTTGCACATACCGAAAGTGAGTCTGTTAGGATGATTGCATTGGTCTCGGTCGTAGGAATTTTTCGAAGAGCTAAAATAATAACTACTAGTTCGGCTTCAAATGTAGGAGTGAAATCTGGTAGCCTCACTGATACAGACCAGCCGAGGAAATCAGACGCAATTGCTACGCCTGCCGTTTCATTGTTGACAGAAGCATCTGTGGCTATTACATTCTTTGTTTCTGCA